>NW_027590407.1:87500-369000 GCF_964213995.1 Mustelus asterias | reverse complement strand
TACATTGTAAAACCCGGTTCATTCTGCTGCTAATGCAGCATTTTCCTCTTACCTGCTTCAGCCCCGGTGATTGGGGGATTATTTGCTTGATTTCTGCATTTAATCCTGAGTTATATTTCGGTGTCAACAAGCTGAGTGCGAGGCTGCTAAAAATGACCGATCAATAGAGGCACACGGGTTGTGGAAACCAAATCGATGTGATCTACAGAGTTTTAGTATCAAAATAATTGTCTGACAAGTGTATCAGGCCTGAAGATATTTTACTGAGACAGATGTCCAGGGCATCACTCACCTTGATATGCACTTCCCGACTGTCTCACCACAGCACGGAAGCACCTTGAACCTCTGATGATGACATGTGTGAGCACCAGGTCCACACAATCAAGCTGAATCAAGAGGCTCAGACTTTCATGGCAGGTCTTGCTGATGTCTGCAGCCCCTGGTAACAAGGGCTCCCCCACAGTGGAGCAGGAGGACATGCATTGCCAATGCTTGTTAAGGTGCCTGTCACTGGAGGATCACATCCTGTCCTCTTCCTTCCCTGCAGTTCTGCTCACTCTTTATTGAAAGGGTTGAAAATAGTGAATTGTGAGAGTGGGAAATGCATTGAGTGGAGTGAAAACAAAGACAGTGTTTGCGCAGGGTGAGAGTGAGACATGGATTTGAAGGGACAACAGTGAGACTGACTGAGCATTTAGTTTCGAGATGAGGATGTAAGGTAGTGCTGATAAACTGATACGTTGTAAAACTCTATTCATTCAGCATCCAGTAGTTCCCTGTTGTCGGTTTGTCGGTCCTTGTGGGGAGTATGTTCTAACGTTTTTTCCTGTGGGAATTGGTTTCTGCTTTTCAACAGGGGAGGTGGCGAGCTGTTGGTGAATATCTAGTAAGTGGTCAAGGTCCATTTTCCCAAGGTTGAAATTTGTCCTGCACTTTGCGATAAGATTTATTAATATCTAAAATAAATAACTGAATAAAATAATTAAGTCATTAGTTTAAGATCAGAAGTATATCAGGACAGTTGATGTGTGATGACTGCAGTATGTGGGTGCTCATGGATACTGGTGTTATTCAGAGCAAGTATTTCGGCAGTAAGTATCTGCGGCTTGAGGAGCTTCGGCTCAGAGATATTCAGCTAGAGTTTGACACTGCAACATATCAGGGAGGGAGAGTTTTACCTGGAAGCTTAGTTTCAGGAGACGGTCACACGGCTTCTGAAAAAACTTTCCAGTTTGGAAAGTGGTCAGGGACAGGAGGATGTGACGGCTGCTGAGGTAGGTAAGGGAACCCAAAGGACAGGAGTGCAGAAGTGTCAGCTACTGCAAATGTACAACAGTGCTACCAAAAAAACCTGTCGGACTTTCACCTCATGTTGTGAGACTTCTTACTGTATTGTCCAACAGGTTTGAGGTTCTTTCAGCTGGTTTGGATGAGAGTGGAGAATAAAGGGTGGATGAGTCATCGAGGTTTACAGCATGGAAATAGGCCCTTTGCCCCAACTTGTCCATGCCGCCCAATTTTTACCATTAAACTAGCCCTAATTGCCTGCATTTGGCCCTTATCCCTCTATACCCATCTTATCCATGCAACTGTCTAACTGTGTTTTTTTAAATACAAAATTGCACCCGCCTCTACTACTGCCTCTGGCAGCTTGTTCCAGACACTCACCACCCTCTGAGTGAAAACGTTGCCCCTCTGGACACTTTTGTATCTCTCCTCTCTCACCTTAAACCTATGCCCTCGAGTTTTTGACTCCCTCACCTTTGGGAAATGATGTTGACTCTCTTGCTGATCTATGCCTCTCATTATTTTATCAACCTCTGTAAGATCACCCCTAAACCTACTGCCTTCCAGGGAAAAAAGCCCCAGTCTATCCAGACTCTCCTTATAACTCAAGCCATCAAGCCTCGGGAGCATTCTAATGAATATTTTCTGCACTCTTTCTAGTTTAATAATATCCTTCCAATAATAGGGTGACCAGAACTGTACACGGTATTCCAAGTGTGGCACGGTAGCACAGTGTGTAGCACTGCTGCTTCACTGCTCCAGGGACCTGGGTTCGATTCCCGGCTTGGGTCACTGTCTGTGTGGAGATTGCGCATTTTCCACGTGTCTGCGTGGGTTTCCTCTGGGTGCTCCGGTTTCTTCCCACAGTCTAAAGATGTGCGGGTTAGGTTGATTGGCCATGCTAAAATTGCCCCTTAGAGTCCTGGGGTCCGGAGATTAGATGGATTAGCGGGTAAAATATGTCGCAAAATGGGGGTAGGGCCTGGGTGGGATTGTGTTCGGTGCAGACTCGATGGGTCGAATGGCCTCTTTCTGTACTGTAGGGTTTCTATGTTTCTATGGTTAATGTCTTGTACAACTTCAACAAGACGTCCCAAATACAGTATTCAACGTGGTGGCCAATGAAACCAAGCATGCGGAATGCCTTCAAAGAACAGTACAGCACAGGAAACAGGCCCTTCGGCCCTCCAAGCCTATGCCGCTCCTTGGTCCAACTAGACCAATCGTTTGTAACCTTCCATTCCCAGGCTGCTCATGTGACTATCCAGGTAAGTCTTAAACGATGCCAGCATGTCTGCCTCCACCACCTTACTTGGCAGCGCATTCCAGGCCCCCACCACCCTATGTGTAAAAAACATCCCTCGAATATCTGAGTTATACTTCGCCGCTCTCACCTTGAGCCGGTGACCCCTCGTGATCATCACTTCTGCTCTGGGAAAAACCTTCTTCACGACCTTATCCATCTGTCACTCCACTTCCAAGGAGCTATGAACGTGTACCCCGAGATCTCTTTGTTCTTTCACTCTCCCAAACACCCTATCATTAACTGAGTAAGTCCTACCGTGGTTCAATCTACCAAAATGAATCACCTCGCATTCATCTAAATTAAACTCTATCTGCCATTCGTCAGCCCACTGGCCCAATTGATGAAGATCTCGTTGCAATCTGAGATAACCTTCTTCACTGTCCACTATGCCACCAATCTTGGTGTCATCTGCAAACTTGCTCACCATCCCTCCTAAATTCTCATCCAACTCATTGATATAAATGACAAATAACAGTGGACCCAGCACTGATCCCTGAGGCACTCCGCTGGTCATAGGCCTCCAGTTTGAAAAACAACCCTCTACAAACTCAGGCTTCTGTCATCAAGCCAATTTTGTACCCATGTAGTTACCTCACCCTGGATCCCGTGAGTTTTAACCTTATGCAACAACCTACCACGTGGTACATTGTCAACGGTGTTTGCTAAAGTCTATAGACAACATCAACTGCACTGACCTCATCTACCTTCCTGGTTACCCCTTCAAAAAATTCAACCAAATTTGTGAGACAGGATTTTCCACTCACAAAGCCATGCTGATTGTCCCTAATCAGTCCTTGCGTCTCTAAACGCCTATACATCCTATCTCTCAAAATACCTTCCAACACCTTACAGATGTGAGGCTCGCTGGCCTGTAGTTAAAAGGTTTTTCCCAACAGCCCTTTTTAAACAAAGGCACACCAGTTGCCACCCTCCAACCTTCAGGCACCTCACCTGTGACAATCGATGATTCAAATATCTCTGTTAGGGGACCCGCAATTTCCTCCCTAGCCTCCCACAATATCCTGGGATACACTTCATCACGTCCCGGGGAATTATCTACCTTGATGCGCTTTAAGACTTCCAGCACCTTCTTCTCTGTAATGTGTACACTCCTCAAGACATCACCATTTATTTCCCCAAGTTCCCGAACATCCATGCTTTTCTCAACTGTAAATACTGATGAGAAATATTCATTTAGGATCTCACCCATCCCTTGTGGATCCGCAAATAGATGACCTTGTTGATCTTAAAGACGCCCTACTCTCTCCCTTGTTACTCTTTTGCCCTTTATGTATTTGTGGAAGCACTTTGGATTCTCCTTTGCCTTATCTGCCAAAACAATCTCATGCACTCTTTTTGCCCTCCTGATTTCTCTCTTACCTCTACTCCTACACCCTCTATACTCTTCAAAGGGTTCATTTGATCCCAGCTGTGTATGCATGTCAAATGCCTTCTTCTTCTTGACCCGGGCCTCAATATCCCAAGTCATCCAGGATTCCCTCCTTCTACCAGCCTTGCCCTTGACTCTCCGAGGAATGTACTTACACTGAACCCTGGTAAACACACTTTTGGAAGCGTGCCACTTACCAGACGTCCCTTTGCCTTCCCACAAACTCCCCCAATTAACTTTTGAAAGTTCCTGCCTGATACCATCAAAATTGGCCTTGCCCCAATTGAGAATTTTAACTTTTGGACCAGACATATCATTCTCCGTAGCTATCTTAAAACTAATGGAATTATGGTCACTGGTCCCAAAGTGATCCTTCACTAACACTTCTGTCACCTGCCCTTCCTTATTTCCCAAGAGGAGTTCATGTTTTGCCCCCCCCCCCCCCTCTATTTGGGCCATCCACACACTGAATGAGAAATTCCTCCTGAATACACTCAACAAATTTCTCTCCCTATCCCCGTAAGCCCATATATTTACCCTGCTGGTCCCCCTGACACTAAGTGTCAATTTGACAAGGTCAACTAACCTACCCGAGACATCTTTGGACTGTGGGGGAAAACAGCAGCATTCGGATGAAACCCACACAGACACGGGGAGAACGTGCAAACTCCACATAGACAGAGACCCAAGCCAGGAATTGAATTTGAGTCTCTGACGCTGTGAGGCAGCAGTGTTAACCACTGTGCCACCGTGCCAACTATTAATCCTATACAATCCTGACAATCCCTCTATCATTCTGGTGAATCTCCAGTGTCCCATCTGAAGGTCAGTAGGTATTCATCATGAGGTTTGTGCCCTGGAGAGAAGGGAGACAGTTGCTGTGAAAGTTAACCAGAGCTCTAGGCTCCGAAATTAGCAAAATGCTGTTAAACGATTAAGTATATTTATTACTCACAAATAGGCTTACATTGACACTGCAATGAAGTTACTGTGAAAATCCCCTGCTCGCCACACTTTGGCGCCTGTTTGTGTACTTTGAGGGAGAATTTGGCATGGCCAATGCGCCTAACCAGCTCGTCTTTGGATATTAAGAGACAATCTAGCATGGACAATCCACCTCACCGAAACATTTTTGGACTGTGAAGAAGCCGGTGATCCGGAGGAAACCCACGCAGACATGGGGAGAACATGCGAACAGACAGTGACCCGAGGCCAGAATTGAACTCGAGTCCCTGGCGCTGTGAGGCAGCAGTGCTAACCACTTTGCCATTGTGCCATGCCATGCTGGGAATGTGCGTGAGGGTGGGGAAGAGGACGGTGCGGGGCAACATCTGACTAACCTTCAGAAGAATGATAAAGCAGCTCCAATTAGATGGGACACATTTTGTACACTTCCCGTATGAAATCAAAGAGCTGCAGAAAGCCGATGTTAGATTTGCTTTCGAATTCATGATTGTTATTTGTGTTCACAAGTTAAAGTTCATCACCCCTACCACAGCTCTCCCTCCCAACGCCCACCACAAGGAAGAATGATTCCTCAAGCGAGGGGAAACAGCAGGTGAATCAAGTTCACAGAATCACAGAATCACAGAATACCACAGAGCAGAAGAGGCCCTTCGGCCCATCAAGTCTGCACCGACGCATGAACTGCCCTGACCTGCCCACCCAATCCCACTTGCCAGCAGTCCCATAGCCCTGAATGTTATGACGCGCCAAATTCTCATCCAGGTACTTTTTAAAGGATGTGAGGCATCCCACCTCCACCACCCTCCCACGCAGCGCATTCCTGACCATCAAAACCATTTGAGTAAAAACGTTTTTCGTCAAATCCCCCTGAAACCTCCCACCCTTCATTTTTAACTTGTGTCCCCTTGTAACTGACCCTTCAAATAACAGGAACAGCTGCTCCCTCTCCACCCTGTCCACATCCCTCATCATCTTCAACACCTCAATCGGGTCGCCCCTCAGTCTTCGCTGCTACAATGAAAACAACGCAAGCCTATCCAACCTCTCCTCCTACCTTAAATGTTCCGTCCAGGGCAGTATCCTGGTGAATCTCCTCTGCACCCCCCACAGTGCAGTCACATCCTTCCTATAATGTGGTGACCAGAACTGCACACAGTACTCCAGCTGGGGCCTCACCAACGCTCATCCCTCTAATACAACTCCATCATGACCTCTCTGCTTTTGTAATCTATACCCCGACTGACAAAGTTGAACAGTAATATTCCAGCAAAGACTAATCACTGGCAACCCCTCATCACACCTCAGTAGCTATAGAAGCTGGTCGGGTCTGTGGTCCCATGAGCCGTCACTCTGGTCAGGAGGGAACCACTGCCGTTCCATCAGCCCAGGTGTTCTGCTCCGGGGAGAAACTTCACTCTCTCCAAAGTTAGGAGGTGATGGGAGGGAGCCTCCTCATAGCAGACATCATGTATCCTCTTTTTTGGGTGGAGCGGTGTCACAGTGGACAGCGCTGCTGCCTCAACAACAAGGGACCCGGGTTCGGTTCCCGGCTTGGGCCACTGCCTGTGCAGAGTCTGCAGGTTCTCCCCATGTCTGCGTGGGTTTCCTCCGGTTTCCTTCCACAGTCTGAAAGACGTGCTGGTTAGTTGCATTGGCCATGCGAAATTCTCCCTCAGTGTACCCGAACAGGAGCCGGAGTGTGGTGACTAGGGGATTTTCACAGTAACTTCATTGTAGTGTTAATGTAAGCCTACTTGTGACACGGATAAATATATTTTAATCGGTTGCAATCACCGACCAGGAACTCCATTGGCAGCGAGAATAGGATAGTAACTGGCTCCAGCTTGACCGATAGTGGATCAGTGTGTTTTCTGAGAGAAGCGATGGTGTCTGCCTCTGGCATAAACCATGGCCATTTACTGAGGTCTCACACTGAAGTTCTTCTCTTTAATAAACAGCAGAAACACTCCTGAGACTCGGCAAGAGCAACCTATTAGAGTAATCAATTACAGGTGAGAAAACAAACAACACACTGCAATGCTGGCGCTGAGAAGGAGAAATGATTGGATTTGATTTGATTTATTATTGTCACATGTATTAGTATACAGCGAAAAACATTGTTTCTTGCAAGCTATACAGACAAAGCATACCCTTCAAAAAGGAGAGGATGCAGAATGTAGTGTTACCATCATAGCTAGAGAAATATCAACTTAATATAATAATAAGGTATTACATTTTATATATATATATATATATATATATATATATATATATATATATATATTATATATGGTTACCTAATTAATATAAGATGGATCCATTCAAAAGTCTGATGGCAGCAGGGAAGAAGCTGCTCTCGCATCCGTCGGTACATGGCCTTCGACTTTTGTATCTTTTCCCCGATGGAAGTAGGTGGAAGAGAGAATATTCGGGGTGCGTGGGGTCCTTGATTATACCGGCTGCTTTTCCCGACGCAGCAGGAAGTGTAGACAGAGTCAATGGGTGGGAGGCTGGTTTGAGAGATGGATTCGGCATTGTTCACAAACCTTTATAGTTTGGTGCAGCCTTGGGCAGAGCAGGAACTGTGATACAACCAGAAAGAATGCTTTCCATGATGCATCTGTAAAAGTTGTTGGGAGTCGTAGTGGACATGCCAAATTTCCTTAGCCTCCTGAGGAAGTACAAGCGTTGGTGGGTTTTCTTAACTGTAGCGAATGTGTGGAGGGATCGGGACAGGTTGTTGGTGATCTGGACACCTAGAAACCTGAAACTCTCGATCATTCCGGCTTCATCCCCAATTTTCAATGAAAATTGTGTTTCATTGTGATGAGAAATTCAGATTAGAAATATGTTTCATGTTTTTCATTACGTTCTGTTTAATTACATTAAAGATACGACATAATTGTAATCTATTGAGACTATCAGTGGGGTGAATTATAGGCTAAATGTTCCCTTCGTGTCCAGAATGTGTACATTAGAGGTGTTCGTGGGGTAAATATGTGGGGTTACGGAAATAGGGCCTGGTTGGGATTGTGGTCAGTACAGACTCATCATAAATTGTATCACAGAAACCCAACAGTGCGAAAGAGGCCATTTGGCCCATTGAGTCTGCACCAACAACAATCCCACCCAGGCCCTATTTCCGTAACCCCACGCATCCACCCTGAAAGTCCCCCTGACAATAACGGGCAATTTTTAGCACAGCCAATGCACCTAATCTGTACATCTTTGGACTGTGGGAGGAAAGTGGAGCCCCCGGAGGAAACCCATGCAGACACGGGGAGAATGTGCGGACTCCACACAGACAATGACCCGAGGTCGGATTCGACCCAGGATCCCTGGCGCTGTGAGGGAAGACTAACGAGATGGTGACTGTGCCAAGGCTGCATTTCCTGCCCACAAGTTACTGTTTAGCATGAGGTGCTTGGATTTCCTTTTGAATGTGTGGCCCCTTTGAGAATGTGACTGATACAATGGTGTAAGACAGTCATTCTCTGCTTTTCACACAGCGCTGATCAAGTTTCTAAAGCTTATTTATTCATGTCACAAGTAGGCTCACAGTAACAGTGCAATGACGTTGCTGTGAAAATCTCCCAGTTGCCACACTCCGGCGCCTGTTCGGGTTCACTGAGGGAGGATTTAGCATGATCAATGCAACTAAACAGCACGTCTTCTGGTCTGTGGGAGGAAACCGGGGCACCCGGAGGAAACCTATGCAGACACGGGGAGAACGTGCAGACTCCACACAGACAGTGACCCAAACCAGGGATCAAACCCGGGTCTCTGGCACTGTGAGGCAGCAGTGCTAACCACTGTGCCACCATGTCACTCATACATACAAAGAACAAAGGAAAGTACAGCACCGGAACAGGCCCTTCGGCCCTCGAAGACCCTACCCCCCCCCCCAACCCATGACTGTATCCAGCAATCCAAACAGAAGGATGATGCTCTGGAACGTCCACATTATGGTAAATTATCAAGCTCAGCGTCTCCTGTATTGTGAATTCTCGCTTTATAAACAAGTGTGCTGCTCCCAACAGGTTCTCTGGCTCTTGGCTTCATGCGGAGCTTGTGACCTGGCAGAGGAATGAGCCAAGGTGACGATACTCTTGGCGAGGATGAAGAAAGGGTTGTTGCAATCTATGTCAACTGAACATGAGAACGCTGCGTGGGAATGAAAGCAAATGGAGTCAATAAATGAATACAGAAACAGAAAATGCTGGGAGATCTCAGCAGGTCTGACAGTATCTGTGGAGAGAGAATAGAGCCAATGTTTCACGTCTGTGTGACCCTTCCTCAGGGTCCATTCGTGAGACCATTTTGATGATAATGTAAGCAAAGTTGTCAGTAAAGGAGACTATATCCTGAGGGTGTCATCCAAGGTAATCAATAATCAACAAAGAACAAAGGAAAGTACAGCACAGGAACAGGCCCTTCGGCCCTCCAAACCTATGCCGATCATGATGCCCTAACTAAACTACAAAAAACAACTTCTGCCCTTACCCGGGACTGTCGGGGGTGAGGACCTTAAAACGATCACTATTACTAAAGAGGTAGTGCTGGGTAGGCTAATGGGACTAAAGGTAGACAGGTCCCCTGGTCCAGATGGAATGCATCCCAGGGTACTAAAAGAAACGGCAGAAGTAATAGCAAATTCATTAGTTGTAATTTATCAAAATTCACTGGACTCTGGGGAGGTGCCAGCTGATTGGAAAACAGCTAATGTAACGCCACTGTTTAAAATAGGAGGTAGACAAAAGGCAGGTAACTACAGGCCGGTTAGCTTAACATCCGTAGTTGGGAAAATGCTGGAATCTATCATTAAGGAAGACATAACAGGACACCTGGAAAAGAATGGTTCAATCAAGCAGACGCAGCATGGATTCTTGAAGGGAAAGCCATGTTTGACTAATTTACTGGAATTGTTTGAGGATACGACGAGTGCAGTTGACAGAGGGGAACCGGTGGATGTTGTGTAAATTGATTTCCAGAAGGCATTCGATAAGGTGCCTCACAAAAGGTTGCTGCATAAGATAAAGGTACACGGAGTTGGGGGTAAAGTGTTAGCGTGGATTGAGGATTGGCTATCAAACAGAAGGCAGAGAATCGGAATAAATGGGTGCTTTTCCGGTTGGCATTCAGTGACTAGTGGCGTGCCGTAGGGATCGGTGCTGGGGCCTCAACTATTTACCATATACATAGACGATCTGGAGGAGGGGAGCGAGTGTAGGGTAACAAAGTTTGCGGATGACACAAAGATGAGTGGGAAAGCAAATTGCGTGGAGGACAAAGAGAGTCTGCAGTGAGATTTGGATCGGCTCAGTCAGTGGGCAAGGATCTGGCAGATGGAGTATAACGTTGGTAAGTGTGAGGCTATCCACTTTGGAAGGAATAATAGTAAAATGGACTCTTATTTAAACGGTGAAGAATTACAACATGCTACTGTGCAGAGGGACCTGGGGGTCCTTGTGCATGAATCACAAAAACTCAGTTTGCAGGTGCAGCAGGTGATCAAGAAGGCAAATGGAATGTTGGCCTTTATCGCGAGAGGGATGGAGTATAAAAGCAGGGAGGTCTTGCTGCAACTGTACAGGGTACTGGTGAGGCCGCACCTAGAGTACTGGGTACAGTTTTGGTCCCCTTATTTAAGAAAGGATATATTAGCTATGGAGGGGGAACAGAGAAGGTTCACCAGGTCGATTCCGGAGATGAGGGGGTCAGCTTATGAGGAGAGATTGAGTAGACTGGGCCTGTACTCATTGGAGTTCAGAAGGTTGAGGGGAGATCTTGTGGAGACATCAACGATAATGAAGGGGCGAGAAAGGGTAGAAGAAGTGAGGTTATTTCCACTTACAATGTAAACAAGAACTAGGGGGCTTAGCCTCAAAATATGGGGGAGTCAATTTAGAACAGAGTTGAGGAGGAACTTCTTCTCCCAGAGCGGAGTGAATCTTTAGAATTCTCTGCCCAATGAAGCAGTCGATGCTACCTCGTTAAATGTGTTTAAGTCACAGATAGATAGATTTTTAACCATAAGGGAATTAAGGGTTATGGGGAGCGGGCGGGTAAGTGGAACTAAACCCACTATCAGATCAGCCATGATCTTATTGAATGGCGGAGCAGGCTTGAGGGGCTAGATGGCCTACTCCTGCTCCTAATTCTTATGTTCTTATGTTCCAACATTACAGGCTACTGTTGTCAGATTCTGATCCAGTATTGTAACATCCCATTCTATTATTCCCAGATCGTGATCCAGTATTGCAACATTACAGTCTATCGTTCTCAGATTCTGATACATTATGGGAACATTACAGTCTATCGTTCTCAGATTCTGATACATTATGGGAACATTGCAGTCTATTGTTCTCAGATTCTGAACCAGTATTCGAACATTACCGTCTATTGTTCTCAGATTCTGATCCATTACAGGAAAAGTGCAGTCTATTTTTCTCAGATTCTGAACCAGGATTGGAACATTACAGCCTATTGTTCTCAGAGTCCGATCCATTATTCGAACATTGCAGTCTGTTGTTCTCAGATTCTGATCCAGTATTGGAACATCCCGGTCTATTGTACCCAGATTCTGATGCCGCATTGGAAACTGACAGTGTATTGATCTCTGATTCTGATCCAGTATTGGAACATTGCAGCCTATCGTGCTCTGGTTCTGAGCCAGTATTAGAACATCCAGGACCACTGTTTCCAGATTCTGCTCCATTATTGGAACTTTTCATTCCATTGTTCTCAGATTCTGACCCATTATTGGAAAATTGCAGTCTGTTTTTCTACGGTTCTGAACCAATATTGGGACAATCCAGTCTATTGTTCTCAGATTCTGATCCATTACAGGAAAATTGCAGTCTATTTTTCTCAGATTCTGAACCAGGATTGTAACATTACAGCCTATTGTTCTCACAGTCCGATCCATTATTCGAACATTGCCGTCTGTTGTTCTCAGATTATGATCCAGTATTGGAACATTCCAGTCTGTTGTTCTCAGATTCTGATCCAGTATTCGAACATTGCAGTCTATTGTTCTCAGATTCTGATCCATTATTGCAACATTAATGTCCTTTGTTCTCGGATTATGATCCTTTATTGGAACATTACAGTCCATTGTCCTCAGATTCTGAACAATTATTGAAACATTACCATCTTTTGTTCTCAGATTCTGATCCCGAATTGGAACTTTACAGAGTACTGTTCTCAGATTATGATCCTTTATTGGAACATTGCAGTCCATTGTTCTCAGATTATGATCCAGTCTTGGAACATTTCAGTCTATTGTTCTCAGATTCTGGTCCAGTATTATTAAATCCATGTCTATTGTTCCCAGATTCTGATCCAGTATTGGAACATTGCAGTCTCTTGTTCTCAGATTCTGATCCAGTATTGGAACATTCCGGTCCATTGTTCCCACATTCTGATCCAGTATTGGAACATTGCAGTCTCTTGTTCTCAGATTTTGATCAAGTTTTGAAACATTGCCGTCTATTGATCTGAGATTCCGATTCATGATTGGAATGTTAGAGACTATTGTTCTAAGATTCTGATCCATTATTTGTACATTGCAGTCTATTGTTCTCAGATGCTGATCCAGTATTAGATCATGACTGTATTTTTCTCGGAATCTAGTCTGTATTGTAACATTACAGACTGTAGTTCTCAGATTCTGATCAATTATTGGAACATTACAGTGTATTGTTCTTCGAATCCTATCCATTGCTGGAACATCCCGGTCCATTGTTTCCAGCTTCTCATCCATTATTGGAACATCCCAGTCTTTTGTTCCCAGATTCTGATCCATAGTGGAACATTGCAGTCTAATGTTCTCCGATTCTAATCCAGTATTGGATCATTACAGTGTATTGTTCTCAGATTCCGATCCAGTATTGTAACATTACTGTCTATTGTTCTCAGATTCAGATCCATTATTGAACCATTGCAGTCTATTGTTCTCAGATTCTGATCCATTAATGGAACATCCCTTTCCATTGTTCACAGACTCTGAACCAGGATTGGAACATTACAGTCTATTGTTCTCAGAATCTGAGCCAGTATTGGAACATTGAAGTCTATTGTTCTCAGATTCTGATCAATGATTGGAACATTACAGCCTATTGTTCTCAGAGTCCGATCCAGTATTCGAACTTTGCAGTGTATTGTTCTCAGATTCTGATCCAGTACTGGAACATTACAATCTCTTTTTCACAGAAAGTGATCCATTATTGGAAATTTGCAGTCTGTTTTTTTCTCAGAGTCTGAACCAGTATTGGAACATTACAACCGCTAGTTCCCAGAATCCGATCCAGTATTCAAACATTGCAGTCTATTGTCCTCAGATTCTGATCCAGTATTGGAACATTATAGTCTACTGTTCTCAGATTATGATCCAGTATTGGAACAACCCGGACCATTGTTCCCACATTCTGATCCAGTATTGGAACTTGCGGTCCCTTTTTCTCAGATTCTGATGCAGGATTGAAACTTTGCAGTCTATTGATCTCAGATTCTGATCCATTATTGGAACATTGCAGTCTATTGTTCTCAGATTCTGATCCAGTATTGTAACATTACAGAGTATTGTTCTCAGAATGTGATCCATTATTGGAACATCCCGGTCTATTGGTCCCAGATTCTAATCCAGTACTGGAACATTGCAGTCTCTTGCTCTCAGCTTCTGATCCAGTTTAGGAATATTACATTCTATTGTTCTCAGATTCTGATCCAGAATTGTAACATCCCGGTCATTTGTTCCCAGATTCTAATCCATTATTGGAACATTACAGCCTATTGTTCTCAGACTCTGATCAATTATTGGAACATTGCAGTCTACTGTTCTCAGGTTCTGATCCAGTATTGGAACATTACAGTGTATTGTTCTTAGAATCCAATCCATTATTGGAACATCCCGGTCCATTGATTCCAACTTCTGATCCATGTTCTGCCGGGCGGCATGGTAGCATAGTGGTTAACACTGCTGCTTCACAGCTCCAGGGACCTGGGTTCGATTCCCGGCTCGGGTCACGGTCTGTGTGGAGTTTGCACATTCTCCTCGTGTCTGCGTGGGTTTCCTCCGGGTGCTCCGGTTTCCTCCCACAGTCCAAAGATGGGCGGGTTAGGTTGATTGGCCATGCTAAAAATTTCCCTTAGTGTCCTGAGATGCGGAGGTTGGAGGGATTAGTGGGAAGATATGGGGGTAGGGCCTGGGTGGGATTGTGGTCAGTGCAGACTCGATGGGCCGAAAGGCCTCTTTCTGTACTGTAGGGTTTCTATGATTTCTATGATTATTGGAACATTCCAGTCTATTGTTCTCAGATTCTGATCCAGAATTGGAACATTGCAGTCTGTTGTTCTCAGATTCTGGTCCAGTATTGGAACATTGCAGTCTGTTGTTCTCAGATTCTGGTCCAGTATTGGAACATTGCAGTCTGTTGTTCTCAAATTCTAATCCTGTATTGGAACATTGCAGTCTATTGTTCGTAGATTCTGATCAATTATTGGAACATTACAACCTATTATTCTCAGATTCTGAACCCGTATTGGAACTTTACAGAGTATTGTTCTCAGATTCTGATCCATTATTGGAAAATTGCAGTCTATTTGTCTCAGAATCTGAACCAGTACTGGAAAATTACAGTCGATTGTTTCCAGATTCTGATCCATAATGGAACCTTGCACTGTATTGTTCTCAGATTCTGATCCCGTATTGGAACCTAACAGAGTATTGTTCTCAGATTATGATCCTTTATTGAAACATTACAGTCCATTGTTCTCAGATTCTGATCAATTATTGAAACATTACCCTCTTTTTTTCTGAGATTTGGATCCTTTATTGGAACATTACAGTCCATTGCAGTCTATTCATAGAAATCATAGAAACCCTACAGTGCAGAAGGAGGCCATTCGGCCCATCGAGTCTGCACCGACCACAATCCCACCCAGGCCCTACCCCCACATATTTTTCCCGCTAATCCCTCTAACCTACACATCCCAGGACTCTAAGGGGCAATTTTTTTTAACCTGGCTAATCAACCTAACCCGCACATCTTTGGACTGTGGGAGGAAACCGGAGCACCCGGAGGAAACCCACGCAGACACGAGGAGAATGTGCAAACTCCACACAGATCGTGACCCGAGCCGGGAATCGAATCCGGGACCCTGGAGCTGTGAAGCAGCAGTGCTAACCACTGTGCGACCGTGCCGCCAATTGTTCTCAGATTCTGATCCGTTATTGGAACATTGCAGTCTGTTGCTCTCAAATTCTGATCCGTTATTGGAACATTGCAGTCTACTGTTCTCAGGTTCTGATCCAGTATTGGAACATTACAGTGTATTGTTCTTCGAATCCTATCCATTATTGGAACATCCCGGTCCATTGTTCCCACATTCTGATCCAGTTTTGAAACATTGCCGTCTATTGATCTGAGATTCCGATTCATTATTGGAATGTTAGAGACTGTTGTTCTCAGATTCTGATCCAATATTTGAACATTGCAGTCTATTGTTCTCAGATTCTGATCCATTATTTGAACATTGCAATCTATTGTTCTCAGATTCTGATCCAGTAATAGAACATGACAGTGTATTTTTCTCAGATTCTAATCCGTATTGGAACATTGCAGCCTATAGTACTCAGATTCTGATCAATTATTGGAACATTGCAGTCTACTGTTCTCAGACTCTGATCCAGTATTGGAACATGACAGTGTATTGTTCTTCGAATCCTATCCATTATTGGAACATCCCGGTCCATTCTTTCCAGCTTGTCATCCATTATTGGAACATCCCAGTCTATTGTTCTCAGATTCTGATCAATTATTGGAACATTGCAGTCTATTTCTCTCAGATTCTAATCCAGTATTGGAACATGATAGTGTATTGTTCTCAGATTCTGATCCATTCATGGAACATCCATTTCTATTGTTCTCAGATTCCAATCCAGTATTGGAACATTGCAGTCTATTGTTCTCAGATTTCGATCCAGTATTGGAACAATTCAGTATATTGCTCTCAGATTCTGATCCATAATTGGAACATCCCTTTCCATTGTTCCCAGACTCTAAATGGTTGGGTCTTTTTCTAAATGGAGGTCGGTCACCAGTGGTGTGCCCCAGGGATCTGTTCTGGGACCTTTGCTGTTTGTCATTTTCAGAAATGACCTGGATAATGAAGTGGAGGCATGGGTTGGTATGTTTGCCGATGACACGAAGGTTGGTGGGGTGGTGAATCGTCTGGAGGGATGTCAGAAGTTACAGAGGGACATAGATAGGATGCAAGACTGGGCGGAGAAGTGGCAGATGGACTTCAACCCAGATAAATGCGTAGTGGTCCATTTTGGCAGGTCAAATGGGATGAAGGAGTGCAATCATAGAAATCATAGAAAATCATAGAAACCCTACAGTGCAGAAGGGGGCCATTCGGCCCATCGAGTTTGCACCGACCACAATCCCACCCAGGCCCCACCCATTTTACCCGCTAATCCCTCTAACCTACACATCCCAGGACTCTAAGGGGCAATTTTTAACCTGGCCAATCAACCTAACCCGCACATCTTTGGACTGTGGGAGGAAACCGGAGCACCCGGAGGAAACCCACGCAGACACGAGGAGAATGTGCAAACTCCACACAGACAGTGACCCGAGCCGGGAATCGAACCCGGGACCCTGGAGCTGTGAAGCAGCAGTGCTAACCACTGTGCTACCGTGCCGCCCTACGTGTTTCCCAATAAAAAGGCAAAGATTCTTAGTACTGTAGAGGATCAGAAGGACCTTGGGGTCCGGGTCCATATGACTCTAAAATAGGCCCTGCAGGTCGAGGAGGTGGTTAAGAAGGCGTATGGTGTGCAGGCCTTTAACAATCGAGGGATTGAGTTTAGGAGGCCGGTGATAATAATGCAGCTATATCAGACCCTCGTCAGACCCCACTTGGCGTACTGTGCTCAGTACATGGAGAGAACATGCAGATTCCACACAGGCAGTGACACAAGCCGGGAACCGAACCCGGGTCCCTCACTCTGTGAGGCAGCAGTGCTAACCACTCCGTCACGGCTACACCCTTTATAGATTGGACATAACGTCTGCTATGAGGAGGCTTCCTCCCACCACCTCCTAACTTTGGAGAGAGTGAAGTTGCTTCCCCGCAGCAGAATACCTGGGCTGATGGAATGGCAGTGGTTCCCTCCTGACCAGAGGGACGGCTCACGGGACCACAGGCCCGACCAGCGTCTATTGCTGCTGAGGTGTGATGAGGGGTTGCCAGCGATTCCTCGTTGCTGGAATATTACTGTTCAACTTTGTCAATCGTGGTATAAATTACAAAAACGTAGAGGTCATGATGAAGTTGTATAGGAGCGTTGGTTTGGCCACAGCTGGAGTACTGTGTGCAGTTCTGGTCGACACATTATAGGAAGGATGTGATTGCACTGGAGGTGGTCCAGAGGAGATTCATCAGGATACTGCCTGGGATGGAACATTTAAGCTATGAAGAGAGGTTGGATAGGTTTGGTTTGTTCTCTCTGGAGCAAAGACTGAGGGGTGACCTGATCGAGGTGTACAAGATTATGAAGGACATGGACAGGGTGGAGAGGCAGCAGCTGTTCCCCTGAGCTGAAGGGTCAGTTACAAGGAGGCAAAATTTAAAAATGAGGTGTGGGAGATTTAGGTGGTATACTATGGACAGTCTTATTAAAATTCCAGTTGGTGACAATAGTCTTATAAGCACTTTCATAGATAGAACATAGAACAGTACAGCACAGAACAGGCCCTTCGGCCCACGATGTTGTGCCGAGCTTTATCTGAAACCAAGATCATAGAATCATAGAATCCCTGCAGTGCAGAAGGAGGTTATTTGGCCCATCGAGTCTGGACTGACCACATTCCCACCCAGGCCCTATCCCCATAACCCCACATATTTACCCTGCTACCCCCCTGCTAATTTCTTGTCAATTATCTCTTACAGATGTTGATCGATCAAATTCCAGAAATAATACTCAAGGCAAAACTGCTATCACAATATTCAAGGCAAACCACATGAATTCTGACACTCTTCCACTGCACTGTGGAAGTCCAAAATATTCAGAAACAGGGGTGTAGTTTGAAACATAAATCTTTCTTGGTTTCTGGAAGGACACTTCAAGTTTTACAACTTCACTCAGCAGAGTGCTAGTCACAGAATATCTCCTCACGCAGCCTATATCGAGTCACAGAGCAATACAGCATGGAAACAGGCCCTTCGGCCCAAACAGTCCATGCTAACCATGGTGGCCTCCCAGTTGGTCCCAATTGCCCGCGTTCAGTCCATATCCCTCTAATCCTTTCCCTCTATCCAAATGCTTTTTAAATGTTGGTACTGAACTTGCCTCAACCACTTTCTCCGGCAGCTCATTCCATGCACACACCACCCTCCGTTTGAAGAAGTTGCCCCTCAGTTCCCTTTGAAATCTTTCCCCTCTCACCTCTATCTCTAATCATATAACTCAGCTCAGTTACTTTCTTTACATTTCCTCCTTCCCTCCCATCCCCCATTTCATTGTCTCTCGCACCTCTTTGAACTCCACTGTTCCAAGATATTAAGATCGTCCAGTTTCGATCAGGAATGGCTGCCTCCCACTTCGGGTCAAACAAAATGTACTAAGGTCCCCTCATTACTGATGAAACCTTTCCAAGTGATAAGAATCTTTTTATCTATGATTCTATGAAAATCCCACAGAGTATCTGGAGTATTGTATCCAGTTGTGGTCTCTTTATTTGAGGAAGGATGTTGCTGCATTGGAGGCAGTTCAGAGGAGGTTCACCAGCTTGATTCTGGGGGTGAGAGGATTGACGTATGAGGAGAGATTAATCACTTTGGGCTTGTACTCACTGGGGTTCAGAGGGATGAGAGGGGATCTGATGGAGGTATATAAAATTTTAAAAGGGATTGATCAAGTAACTGTAGACCAAATGTTTCCTATTATGGGGCAATCTCGAACAAGAGGTCACAGGGTACAGGTTGAGAGGCGATAGATTTAAAACTGAGATGAGGAGGAACTACTTCTCGCAGAGGGTGGTGAGTTTGTGGAACTCGCTGCCCCATCACGCGGGGGAGTCTGAATCATTGAATGGTTTCAGGAAGGAGATGGATATATTTCTAATAAAAAAGGGATTAGGGGGATATGGAGAACAGGTGGGGAGGTGGATTTGAGACCAGGGAGAGATCAGCCATGATCTGATTGAATGACGGATCAGGCTCGAAGGGCTGAATTTGCCGACTTCTGCTCTTAATTCCTGTTCCTATGTTATCGAGTCATTGAGGTTTACAGCATGGAAACAGGCCCTTCGACCCAACCTGTCCGTGCCGCCCAGTTTTTACCTTTAAGCTCGTCCCAATTGCCCACATTTGGCCCATGTCTCTCTATACCCATCGTACCCATGGAACTGACTAAACGCTTTTTAAAATACAAAATTGTACCCCCCTCTCCTACTGCCTCTGGCAGCTTGTTCCAGACATTCACCACACTCTATGTGAAAGAATGCCCCCTCTGGACCCTTCTGAATCTTTATTTTGAGGATTCTGTATTCTGCATCTGTTTTCACAGTGGAACACATCATTTCCATAGCAGGAATAGAGGATAACCAATGGACTTACTCATAAGAGCAAGGAGCTCTCAGTATCTGGAGGTGGAAGTATAAGTATAAGTCGAGGGATTTAAACCATATAACATCGCCAAAACTTAAAGCCGACTTTCGTGCTCTGAAATAGATAACTGCTGATAGAGTAAATGTGCTGTTTTTATTAGTGTCACAAGTAGGCTTACATTAACACTGCAATGTAGTTACTGTGAAAATCCCCTAGTCCAAACCAGGAATCGAACCCGGGTCCCTGGCACTGTGAGGCAGCAGTGCTAACCACTATACCACCGTGCTGCCCATTTCAGTTCACCACTCAAAGAACAAAGAACAGTACAACACAGGAACAGGCCCTTCGGCCCTCCAAGCCTGCGCCGATCATAATGCCTGCCTAAACTAAAACCGTATGCACTTACAGAATCCGTATCTTTCCATTCCCATTCTATTCATGTATTCATCGAGATGCCCCTTAAATGCCGCTCTCGTACCTGCTCCCACCACCTCCTCGGGCAGCGCGTTCCAGCCATTCACCACCCTCTGTGTAAAAAGCTTGCCTCACAGATCTCCTCTGATCTTTTCCCCACGCACCATTAACCTATGTCCCCTAGTACTTGACTTTTCTACCCTAGGAAAGAGCCTCTGACTATCCACTCTGTCTATGCCACTCTTGGACAAGGTGTGGAGACAATATTTACAAATCACTGCAGCCTGTAGGGAGATTGAACTCACATCATTGGTAGTATACTGAATCACACCCTTGTCATGTAGGCAAGTGAGTTCACCGCCCTACACGATGGGGCCAGTTGAGGTCATAGATTTGGATTACAACAATCCCATAGCATGCAGCACAAAGAGTCGAGGTGTCCGATTGTGGCTCAGGTTGTCAGCCTGGATTGGATAGATAATTCCAATATGATTCTAAACTAATTGTGAATTAAAGCTATGAGGAGGATTCAAAGGGGCTGCACAGAGATATAGACAAAATAACAGAATGGGGAACAAGTTGGCAGATGGAGGAATAAATTAAATTATTTAATTTTGTGATGATTTGTTTTGATTTGATTTGATTCTTGTCACATGTATTAGTATACAGTGAAAGGTATTGTTTCTTGCACGCTGTACAGACAATGCATATTGCACAGTGGTGAGCAGCACAATGGCATGGTGGTTAGCACTGCTGCATCACAGCTCCAGAGAACTGGGTTTGATTCCCGGCTTGGGCCACTGTCTATGTGGAGTTTTCACATTCTCCCTGTGTCTGCGTGGGTTTCCTCCGGGTCTGGTTTCCTCCCAAAATCCAAAGGTGTGCGGGTTAGGTGCATTGGCAATGATAAATTGCCCCTTAGTGTCCTGGGATATGTAGGTTAGAGGGATTAGCAGGGTAAATATTTGGGACGATGGGGATAGGACCCGGGTGGGATTGTTGTCAATGCAGACTCGATGGGCCGAATGGCCTCTTTCTTTACTGTCGGGTTTCTATGATTCCAGGGAAAGGAGAGGGTGCTGAATGTTACAGTCATATCTATAGTGTAGAGAAAGGTCAGCTTAATGCGGGGTAGGTCCATTCAAAAGTCTGATGGCAGCAAGGAAGAGGCTGTTCTTGAGTTGGTTGGTACGTGACCTCAGACGGAGGTCACCTGATGGAAGAAGGTGGGAGGGAGAATGCCCGGCATGTGTGCGGTCCTTGATTATGCCGGCTGCTTTTGCGAGGCAGCGGGAAGTGTAGACAGAGTCAATGGATGGGAGGTGTGGATAGAGATGCGCAAAGAGACATATTTAGAATGTATATCTCTGTGAATGGAAAAGTACTGAAGGACCACAATCGATATGTCGATATATTATCCTGTGAATAGGGAGACACTGAAATTCTGTATCTCGAGTGTAGATGTTTCCCTGTAGGTGGAGAGGCTGTTAGGGTGCAGGGCACTAATCAAGAAAGGTTGTCTTTGATAAAAATGTTAGTTTCAAAGTTTATTTATTAGTGTCACAAGTAGGCTGACATTAACATTGCAATGAAATTACTGTGACATCTTAGCGTTCAACTGAACTCAACCGTCCAACCTGCTTTGAGCTCAGCTCAAGTCATGCCCTGGAATGTAAAGCTGTATAAACTCAATCTGCTTGAAGCCAATGCAAAAACGGAACTGAACCACTGGATTCCATTCAACCCAAAATAATGCAACATTTAACAAGGCAAAACCATCATGTGGCCACCGGGATTTACTGGATGGTTTCAGAATGATAAATGAGAAGGGAGCCTGACGGACAAAGCATCGTCATGAATAACTCCCGTGCTATGTTTTTTTTAGCTCCCATGTTTCACAGAATGGCGATGTTTAAAATGAGAAGGAACGTCTTTTTTTATTCCGCACGACATTATAAATAAGAGATTTTTCGGCCAGATTCCCCCGTTAAAACAGCAATGTCATGATGCTAATTTGCTGTCAACTCAATGATGTGATGCACAGTTTAATGTTTCAGGAATGAATCTTCTGTTTTCTGTTGAGGAACTAGTATACCTTACAATGAGGCTGCTTGAAATATTCAAATCCTGAAATAAAATGCAGTTTCCACGACAGTTTGGCTCATTGTTCTTCAAATACTTTTCCAAAAACAAGTTTCAACAAATGCCGGAGTTCGAATGTCTCCTTAAGATTTAAAAATGTTGATACTTTACAATCGCACTCTAGTCTTCACTTCTCAGAAGGTGATGCTGCTCTAGTTGCTTCATGTGATATTCAGCTGCAATGAAGCTCGCAGGAAGTGGGTTGATGTCCCCTACAATGATATCTTCGGTGTTACTGCTGACACAACTCCTGGATTGATGTTACATCAAGTGCTGAAGCAGATTCTAAGCGCAAACAACAACCACGTCCCGAAAGACCAGCCAGGAAAGAACGTGTTTGTCTGGGGAGGAAAACAGAAATAATGTTTCAAATTCACTTCTGTGTTAAACATCAAATCACAGAATCCCTGGTGTGCAGAAGGAGGCTATTCGGCCCATCAAGTCTGCACCGACCACGATCCCACCCAGGCCCTATTCCCATAACCCCACATATCCCTGCTAATTCTCCTAAGACTAGGGTCAATTTAGCATGGCCAATCAACCTAACCCACACATCTTTGGACTGTGGGAGGAAACCGGAGCACCCGGAGGAAACCCACGCAGACACAGGGAGAATGTGCCAACTCCACACAGTCAGTGACGCGAGACCAGAATTGAACCCGGGTCCCTGGTGCTGTGAAGCAGCAGTGCTAACCACTGTGCCACCGTGCCGCCCCAGATAGTCCACATCTTTTCCCGAATGTAGGGGACTCCAAAAGTAGAGGACATAGCTTTAAGGTGAGAGGGGAGAGATGCAAAAAGGCCCAGAGGCAATTTTTTCACACAGAGGGCTGTGAATGTCTGGAAGAAGCTGCCAGAGGCAGTAGCAGATACAATTTTGTCTTTTAAGAAGCATTTAGACAGTTACATGGGTAAGATGGGTATAGAGGGATATGGGCCAAATGCAGGCAATTGGGAGTAGCTGAGTAGTTAAAAAAAGGTGGCATGGACCAGTTGGGCTGAAGGGCCTGTTTCCATGCTGTAAACCTCTCCGACTCTATGACATGGGGGACAACAGTCAGACTCGGCACAGACAGGAACCCAAGCCGGGAAGCGAACCCTGGTCTCGGGCGCTGTGAGGGAGCAGCACTAACCACTGTGTCACCTCGTCTCAGACTATCTGATCTTATTATTGTTGGGTAAACAAATATAGAGAGAGAGAATGAATGATATGAATTAAAAGAGTTTCCACAGCTGGAATCGTGGTCTGTGTGGATGAGCAATCCAAATTAAGATGATTTGCAGAGATACAATTTAAAATTCACTTTGTTATATGACTGCATCATATAACCACGATTTTGCAAATTATGGGTCTGTGTGAATTATGGAAAAAGCTATTCGATTTCCCATTCATCTGGTTTTCTTGTCGAATTACCTTTCTTTTTACTTAGTTACCTTTTAGATCAACACTAAATCTCAGATCCTGGCAACAAGAAGGTCATTTATTCTTGTTTTCTTTTGAATATTAATGTCTCAAACGGATACGTAGCGACCGTTTGGTAAATAAGACAACTGCAAATGACTTGCTGGGACTGAAAGGTCTTCACGAAATTGATGTGAGCTTAATTTTCAGCTTATCTGGATTTGATTTGATTTATTATTGTCACATTTATTAATATATAATGAAAAGTATTGTTTCTTGCGCGCTATACAGACAAAACATAGAGAAGGAAAGGAGAGAGTGCAGAATGAAGTGTCACAGTCATAGCTAGGGTGCAGAGAAAGATCAACTAAATGCGAGGTTAGTCAATTGAAAAGTCTGACGGCAGCAGAGAAGAAGCTGTTCTTCAGTCGATTGGTACGTGACCTCAGATTTTTGTACCTTTTTCCCGAAGAAAGAAGGTAGAAGAGAGAATGTCCGGGGTACGTGGGGTCCTTAATGATGCTGGATGCGTTGCCGAGACAGCGGGAAGTATAGACAGAGTCAATGGATGCGAGGCTGGTTTGCGTGATGGATTGGGCTACATTCAAAACCTTTTGTAGTTCCTTACAGTCTTGGGCAGAGCAGGAGACATACCAAGCTGTGACCCAACCAGAAAGAATGCATCTGTAAAAGTTACTGTGCTTCGTAGCTGACATGCCAAATTTCCTCAGTCTTCTGAGAAAGTAAGAGGCGTTGGTGGGGCTTACTGAACTAGAGTGTCGGCATGTGGGGATCAGGACACGTTGTTGGTGTTCTGGACAACGAAAAACTCGCCGCTCTCACCTTGAGCCCGTGACCTCTCGTGATCGTCACCTCCGAACTGGGAAAAAGCTTCCCACTGTTCACCCTATCTATACCCTTCATAGTTTTGTACACCTCTATTAGGTCTCCCCTCATTCTCCGTCTTTCCAGGGAGAACAAGCCCGGGAGATCAAATAGGTTGGGACTTTTTTTCCTGGAGCGTAGAAGATTGGGGGGAGATTTGGGAGAGGTATATCAGATTTTGATGGGTATAGATAGAGTGAATGCGAGCAGGCTTTTTCTGTTGAGGCGAGGGAAGAAAAAAACAAAAGGGGGGTTAAGGGTGAAAGGAGAAAAGTTTAAAGGGAATATTAGGGGGAGCTTCTTCACGCAGAGAGTGGTGGGAGTGTGGAATGAGCTGCCGGATAAAGTGGTAAACTTTTAACATTTAAGAAAAACTTGGACGGGTTCATGGATGAGAGGGGTGTGGAGGGATATGGTCCAAGTGCAGGACAGTGGGACTAGGCAAAAAATGGTTCGGCACAGACAAGAAGGGCCAAAAGGCCTGTTTCTGAGCTGTAATTCTCTAATGTTCTATGGTTTACCAAATCTCCCCTCATAGCTAAGACCCTCCATACCAGGCAACATCCTGGCAAACCTTCTCTGCACTCTCTCGAAAGCCTCCACGTCCTTCTGGTAGTGCGGCGACCAGAACTGGACGCAATATTCCAAACGTGGCCTAACCAGCGTTCTGTCCAACTGCAACATCAGACTCCAGCTTTTATACTCTATACCCCGTCCTATCAAGGAAAGCATACCATATTCCTTCTTCACCACCTTCTCCACCTCTACTGCCACCTTAAAGGATTTATGGACTTGCATACCGAGGTCCCTCCGCGTTTCTATGCTCTTGATGGCTCTGCCATTTATTGTATACGTCCCCCCTACATTTGTTCTTCCACTGAGGGACAATTTTGCACGGCCAATGCATCTAACCAGCACGTCGGTCGGACTGTGGGAAGAAACCAGAGCACCCGGAGGAAACCCATGGAGACACAGACATGGGGACAACGCGGCACGGTGGCAGAGTGGTTACCAGTGCCGTCTCACAGCACCAGGTACCCGTGTTCAATTCCAGCCTTGGGTCACTCTCTGTGCGGAGTCTGCATGTTCTCCCCCTGTCTGTATGGGTTTCCTCCGGGTGTTCCGCGTTCCTCCCACACGCCAAAGATGTCTGGGTTACGTGGATTGGCCACGCTAAATTACCCCTGAGTGTCAGGAGGACGAGCAGAATAGATATGTGGGGTTGCGGGGACAGGGTCTGTGTGGGATTGTGGTCGGTGCAGATGTGATGGGCTGCATGGCCTCCTTCTGCTGTGTAGGGATTCTATGACTATTCTATATCAACATGCAGATTCAGCACAGACATTGACCCAAGCCAGGAATCAAACCCAGGTCCCTAGCGCTGTGATGCAGCAGTGTTAACCACTCTGGGATAGCAGCATTTGATGCACAGTTTGTGATAAATCTTTTAGAATGTGATTTATTGTTTACTGTATCAGGCAGGTTCTGATTACATTGCAAGGTCTCAAGCGCCAGTGAATGACTGGGCCATACGGTGACACAATGGTTAGCACTACTGCCTCACAGCGCAGAAACCCGGGTTCAATTCCCAACTTGGGTCACTGTCGGTGTGATGTCTGCACGTTCTCCCGTGTCTGCGTGGGTTTCCTCCGGGTGCCCCAGCTTCCTCCCACACTCCAAAGATGTGCGGGTTAGGTGGATTGGCCATGCCTAAGTTCCCCCTCAGTGCCAGGGGGCACTAGCAAGGGTAAATAGGGATTACCGGCATGGGGGCTGGGTGGGTTTGTGGTCAGTGCAGGCGTGACGGGCCGAATAGACACCTTCTGCACTGCAATCGGCACGTATTTCATACTGTGGGAGGAAACCGGAGCACCCGGACAAAACACACGCTGATATGGGGGAGAACATGCAAACTCCACACAGTGACCCAAGCCGGGAATCGAACCTGGGTCCCTGGCGCTGTGAGGTAGCAGTGCTGACCACTGTGCTGCCCCAATGAAGTCCCCAGTGATTTTGCACTCTATGTTTCATGTATTCTCAAGCTTGAAACAAACTGAGTGAATTATTTTAGCGCTTGATCAATCACCTCACGAATTTATTGAAGGAGATGAATGGCAAAATGTTCAATGAAGTTTGTTATCCTCACTGTAATATTTAGGGACATATCCTGATACAGGACAAACAGATTTATGTTAAAGTTTGCAGGAAATGATGTTGAAACGAACAATATTTGTGCATTGAGAGACGTTCAGGTCTTCACATTTAAATATTAACTTTGGTCTTAAAAGAAAACATGTACCCGGATCATTCCAATGCAGATAAGATGCTCTGTCAGAGAGTCGGTGCAGACTCGATGGGCCGTCGGGCCTCCTTCTGCACTGCCGTGGGTTCGATGGTTCACGGGAATGCTGTGATCTTGGAATTCAGCATGTATAATGCACTCTTTAAGATTCATCTCTTAGATTGTGACTCGCTTTTGCTAAGTGAATATGTGCTGGTCACATTGTAGTCTTTTCACACTCCAGTACCAGTCAATTAAAGGAAACTGAGTAGTTTACAGAGATTATGATGCCGTTTATATTTCTTCACTGTATGTCTGAATGTTGTGAAATCAATATTGTGCAATAAATACTGTACAATCAGTATTGTGTAATCAATGTTGTGTAATCAATGTTGTGTAATCAATGTTGTATCGTCAATATTGTGTAATCAAAGTTGTGTAATCAATATTCTGTAATCAAAGTACTGTAATCAATACTGTGTAATCAAAGTTGCGTAATCAATATTGTTTAATCAATATTGTGTAATCAATATTGTGGAATCAATATTGTGCAATCAATACTGTGTAATCAGTATTGTGTAATCAATATTGTGTAATCAATATTCTGAATATTCCGGGGTACAAGTGTTTTAGGCGAGACAAAGGAGGGACCAAAAGAGGTGGGGGAGTAGCAGTATTAGTTAGAGAGCATATTACAGCGGTGCAGAGGGAGGACAATTCAGAGGGATCGTGTAACGAGTCACTGTGGGTGGAGCTTGGAAACAGGAAGGGCACAGTCACGGTTTTGGGGGTATACTACAGACCCCCCAACAGCCCAAGGGAAGTGGAAGAACGGATATGTCAGGAGATACTGGATAGATGCAGGAAAAATAGGGTTGTTGTAGTGGGAGACTTCAATTTCCCTGGTATAGACTGGAAATCGCTCAGGGCTGGGAGTCTGAATGGGGAGGAATTTGTAAAATGTGTACAGGAAGGTTCTTTGGAACAATATGTAGATAGCCCGACTAGAGAGGGGGCTATACTGGACCTCATACTGGGGAATGAGCCCGGTCAGGTCTTCAAAGTTTCGGTAGGGGAACATGTGGTAAATAGTGACCACAATTCTGTTAGCTTTAGGATAGTGATGGAAAAGGATGAGTGGTGTCCCAAGGGTAAGGTGTTGGAATGGGGGAAGGCTAACTTAAGTGGGATTAGGCAGAAATTGGCAGCTGTTGATTGGGAGAGGCTGTTTGAGGGTAAATCCACATCTGGCATGTGGGAGTCTTTTAAGAAAGATTTGTTAGGGCTACAGGACAGGCATGTGCCTGTAAAAAAGGATAGGAAGGGTAGGATTCGAGAACCATGGATAACCAGGGAAATTGAGGGATTGGTGAAAAAGAAAAGAGAGGCGTACGTTAGGTCCAGGCAGCTAAAAACGGAGGGAGCTCTGGAGGAATACAAAGAAAGTAGGAAAGAACTCAAACGAGGAATTAGAAGGGCAAAAAGGGGTCACGAATGTCCTTGGCAGACAGGATTAAGGAGAATCCCAAGGCATTTTATTCATACGTTAGGAACAAAAGAGTTGTCAGGGAAAAAATCGGACCTCTCAGGGACAAAAGTGGGGAATTATGCTGAGAGCCCAAAGAAGTAGTGGAGATCCTAAATGAATACTTTGCATCGGCATTCGCAAAGGAGAGGGATGTGTTGACTGGGAGTGTCTCGGAGGGGAGTGTTGACCCATTAGAGAAAATCTCCATTACAAGGGAGGAATATAAAGACTGACAAATCCCCAGTGCCTGATGAAATCTATCCAAAGCTGCTCATGGAGACGAAAGATGAAATCGCTGGGCCTCTGACGCAAATCTTTGTCTCGTCACTGGACACAGGTGAGGTCCCAGAGGATTGGAGCATAGCTGATGTGTTCCCGTTATTTAAGAAGGGTAGGAAGGATAACCCCGGAAATTATAGGGCGGTGAGCTTGACGTCTGTGGTAGGGAAGTTGTTGGAGAGGATACTTAGAGATAGGATGTATGCGCATTTAGAAAGGAATAAACTCCTTAACGATAGTCAGCATGGTTTTGTGAGAGGGAGGTCATGCCTCACTAACCTGTTGGAGGTTTTTGAAGAAGTGACGAGAGTGGTTGACAAGCAAGGGGCCGTGGATGTCGTCTGTATGGACTTTAGTAAAGCGTTTGACAAAGTCCCTCATAGTAGGTTGGTGCAAAAGGTTGGATCTCATGGGATAAAGGGGGAGGTGGCTAGATGGGTGGAGAACTGGCTTGGTCACAGAAGACAGAGGGTGGTAGTGGAAGTGTCTTTTTCCGGCTGGATGCCTGTGACGAGTGGTGTTCCACAGGGCTCTGTATTGGGACCTCTGCTATTTGTGATATATATATAAATGATCTGGACGAAGGTGTAACTGGGGTGATCAGTAACTTTGCGGAAAACACGAAAATGCCTGGACTTGCAGATAGTGAGGAACATTGTCAGAGGCTAAAGAAGGTTATAGATAGGCTGGAAATTTGGGCAAAGAAATGGCAGATAGAGTTCAATCCAGATGAATGCGAAGTGATGCATTTTGGTAGAACTAACGTAGGGTGGAGGTATACGATAAATGGCAGAACCATAAAGGGTGTAGATACGCAGAGGGACCTGGGTGTGCAAGTCCACAGATCCTTGAAGGTGACGTCACAGGTGGAGAAGGTAGTGAATAAGGCATATGGCATGCTTGCCTTTATAGGATGGGGCATAGAGTATAAAAGTTGAGGTCTGATGTTGCAGTTGGATAGAACGTTGGTTCGGCCGCATTTGGAATACTGCGTCCAGTTCTGGTCGCCACACTACCAGAATGACGTGGACGCTTTAGAGAGAGTACAGAGGAGGTTGACCAGGATGTTGCCTGGTATGGAAGGGCTCAGTTATGAGGAGAAATTGGGTAAACTGGGGTTGTTCTCACTGGAAAGACGGAGGATGAGGGGAGACCGAATCGAGGTGAATAAAATTATGAAAGGCATAGTTAGGGTGAACGGTGGGAAGCATTTTCCCAGGCCAGTGGTGACGTTCACGAGGGGTCATAGGTTCAAGGTGACGGGGGGGGGGGGGCAAGGTTTAACACGGATATCAGAAGGGCGTATTTTACACAGAGGGTGGTGGGAGCCTGGAATGCGCTGCCGGGCAAGGTGGTGGAGGCGGATACACTGAGAACGATTAAGACTTATCTGGTTAGCCACATGAACGGAGTGGGAATGGAGCGATACAAAAGAATGGTCTCGTTTGGACCAGGGAGTGGTGCGGACTTGGAGGGCCGAAGGACCTGTTCCTGTGGCTGTTTTGTTCTTTGTAATATTGTGTAATCAATGTTGTGTAATCATTACTGTGTAATCAATGTTGTGTCATCAATATTGTGTAATCAATGTTGTGTAATCAATACTGTGTAATCAGTATTGTGTAATCAATGTTGTGTAATCAATGTTGTGTAATCAGTATTGTGTAATCAATACTGTGTAATCAATGTTGTGTAATCAAAATTGTGTAATCAATGTTGTGTAATCAATATTGTGTAATCAACGTTGTGTAATCAGTATTGTGTAATAAGTATTGTGTAATCATTATTGTGTAATCAATATTGTGTAATCATTATTGTGTAATCAATGTTGTGTAATCAAGGTTGTGTAATCAATATTGTGTAATCAATGTTGTGTAATCAATGTTGTGTAATCAGTATTGTGTAATCAATACTGTGTAATCAGTTTTGTGTAATCAATGTTGTGTAATCAATACTGTGTAATCAGTATTGTGTACTCAATGTTGTGTAATCAGTATAGTGTAATCAATGTTGTGTAATCAGTATTGTGTAATCAATATTGTGTAATCATTATTGTGTAATGTGTTGTGTAATCAATACTTTGTAATCAATGTTGTGTAATCAATATTGTGTAATCAGTATTGTGTAATCAATATTGTGTAATCATTATTGTGTAATCAATATTGTGAATTGAAGGTATTTGACCCAGATTATTTTAATGTGCGTCACTGAACACAGTGCTTTAATTTAACAGCAAAGTTCCTTTTCTGACTGTCGATTCTGGGCAGTGGTTCGAGAATCGCCATTTTGTTATGAAATAAGGGACCTTCTGTTTCCACTGTCTGTTTACTTTGGGAGGTATAACTTAATCAAAAACAGGAAATACTGGAAAATCCCAGCAGGTCTGACAGCATCTGTGAATCATAGAAACCCTATAGTGCAGAAGGAGGCCATTTGGCCCATCGAGCCTCCACCAACAACAATCCTACCCAGGCCCTATCCCCGTAACCCCACATATTTACCCTGCTAGTCCCCCTGACACTAAGTGGCGATTTATCATGGTCGATCCACCTAATCTGCAGATCTTTGGACTGCGGGAGGAATCCGGAGCACCCAGAGGAAACCCACACAGACACGGAGGGAATGTGCAAACTCCACACAGACAGAAGAGAGAATAGAGACAACGCTTTGAGCCTGACGAAGGGTCATCCAGAGTTGAAACATTTGCTCTATTCTCTCCCCACAGATGCTGTCGGACCTGCTGAGTTTTTCCAGCATTTCCTGTTTTTATTTCAGATTCCAGCATCCGCGGTATTTTGCTTTTATCTTACTCTTCATCAAAGATGGCACCGTTGACAGATTAAAGTTTTATTGGTCACAAGTAGGCTTATATTAACTCTGCAATTAAGTTAATTTTATTGAAAAGTCCCTTTTTGCAAACGAGCTGCCAGAGGCAGTAGTGGAGGGGGTACAATTTTGCCTTTAAAAAAGCATTTAGACAGTTACATGGGTAAGATGGGCTGCACAGTGGCACAGTGGTTAGCACTGCTGCCTCACAGCGGCAGGGACCCGGGTTCAATTCCAGCCTCAGGTCTCTGTCTGTGTGGAGTCTGCACATACTCCCCGTGTCTGCGTGGGTTTCCCCCGGGTGCTCCAGTTCCCTTCCACAGTCCAAAGGTGAGCAGGTTAGGTTGATTGGCCATAGTAAATTGCCCCTTAGTGTCAGGTGGACGAGCATGATAAATGGGTGGGGTTACAGGGATAGGGTCTTGGTGGGATTGTGATTGGTGCAGACACAATGGGCCAAATGGCCTCCTTCTGCACATTAGGGATTCAATGATTTCTATGGGTATAAAGGGGTATGGGCCAAATGCGGGCAATTGGGACCAGCCTTTTGGTGAAAACTGGGATGTGTGGACAAGTTGGGCCAAAGGGCCTGTTTCCATGCTGTAAATCTCTATGAATCGCCTGTGAAAATCCCCAAGTCGCCACACTCCGGCACCTGTTCGCATGTACTCAGGGAGAATTTAGCATGGTCAATGCACCTGACCAGCATGTCTTTGGACACTAAGGGGCAATTTAGCATGTCCAATGCACCTGACCAGCATGTCTTTGGACACTAAGGGGCAATTTAGCATGGCCAATGCACCTGACCAGCATGTCTTTGGACACTAAGGGGCAATTTAGCATGACCAATGCACCTGACCAGCATGTCTTTGGACACTAAGGGGCAATTTAGCATGGCCAATCCCCCGAACCTGTACACCTTTGAACACTAAGGGCCCGATTTTACCATTTTGATACCAAGCGCTGAATCTGGACGCAATTCAGATCTGACTTGGAAATCTGTTCTCCGGGGGTCCCATACGCACTTACCCTGGAAAAAACATTGTGAGTCTGAATCGCTCTGTGGGCGGGGCTTCTCGCTCTCGAAACGCTGCAACTCCGATCGGAGCTCTGAACTGCACGTGCGCAGTGAGAAATACATCTGAAATGGGCGCCCGTGTCACATCGCTCCCGGGCAGCAACAAGCGGATAAAGTGACCTGGGAGCGAAAAGTGGGAGTGATGGCCCCCACAGACATCGCCCCACCCCACAACATAACTATCCCCCTTTACACCCACCTCCCCCACTGCCCAGACCGATCGCGACCCCTTACCCTCGCCCCCCCCCCCCGCACCGATCACCCGCAGAATGGCAACGGCAACCCTCCCACCCCTGCCCCCTTCACCAGAGAATTATCTGATCCACCTCCCTCCCCTCCCCCCATGACCAGAGAATGATCTGATCCACCTCCGGCCTCCCGCACCCCCACCCCCCTCTCCCCCTACCACTGATCTGAGTCAGAGAGCCGCCAGAAGCTCTGATCTTACCTCCTCAGAGCTGGACTGCCCGAAACAGACCTTTGCCGAGCACATCTGTTCCGCGCCGAATCTGGACGGGCGAAGGCGATGGTAAGGGGGGAAATGCAGGTAAGATTGGGCATCCAGCTCATTAAGTCAATTTAAATGCATCACCCATTTCGGGCGCGGTTCGGATCGTGGCCATTTTCGGGCCTTGGTAAAGTGGACATCTGCACAGATTGTACTAATCGCCTCACACCTGACTTTACAAAGTTTTCGCGCCGTTAAGGCAATTTAACATGGCCAATCAACCGATCCTCCATATCTTTGGACACTAAGGGGCAAGTTAGCATGGTTAATCCACCTATCCTTCTCATCTTTGGACACTAAGGGGCAATTCAGCATGGCCAATCCACCCAACCTGCACATGATTGGGCACTACACAACCTGCTGTTCTGAGGCTTTATTCCGCTGGCAAATCAGACCATGAGGCCCTTAGTGTTGTGTAACATAACCGACGTGTCGTGCCAAAGTCAGTATTGTTCATTCTCAGTGTGTGGGCATTGCTGACTTTAGTGTCCATCCTTGGAAATTCATCGTTGGAGCTTTCTTACAACCACAGGGCTTACTCAGTCACTTCAGAGGACAGTTGAGTCAACCACATTGGTGTGGGGCTGGAGTCACGTAGAGCTGAGCCTGGGTCAGCACCTCTCCCGAAGTACATCAGTGATCTGGTCAGGTTTTTAAAACAACCCATCAACTTCACCGCTATTTTCACTGACTTATTTCCAGATTTTACAAACTGAATTGAAATGTATAAACCCCCGTTCTCTGGCCCAGCTCAACACGAAGGTGCCCTAAAGTCCTCTTATTCTGCTTACACTCCGTACCCCCAACATTAATAAATCTTGATATTCAGAAATAGACTGATCCTTCGTGGGGTGTCACAGCGCCAGGGACCCGGGCTCGATTCCTGGCCTCGGGTCACTGTCTGTGTGGAGTTTGCACGTTCTCCCCGTGTCTGCGTGGGTTTCCTCCAGGTGCTCCGGTTTCCTCCCACACTCCAAAGATATGCAGGTTAGGTGGATTGGCCATGCTAAATTGCCCCTTAGTGTCAGGGAGACGAGCTGGGGTAAAAGCATGGGGTTATAGGGACAGGGCATGGATGGGATTGTGGCTGGTGCAGACTCGATGGGCTGAATGGCCTCCTTTTGCACTAGAATTCTACGATTCATCGTGGCATGAGTGCTAAATTTAGCATGACCAATTCACCTGAGCTGCAAAGCTTTGGACACTAAGGGGCAATGTAGAATGGCCAATCCACCGAAGAATTACATCTGTGGACACTAGGGGGCAATGTAGAATGGCCAATCCACCGAAGAATTACATCTGTGGACACTAAGGGGCAATGTAGAATGGCCAATCCACCGAATAATTACATCTGTGGACACTAGGGGGCAATGTAGAATGGCCAATCCACCGAAGAATTACATCTGTGGACACTAGGGGGCAATGTAGAATCGCCAATCCACCTAACCTGCACATCTGTGGACACTAGGGGGCAATGTAGAATCGCCAATCCACCTAACCTGCACATCTGTGGACACTAGGGGGCAATGTAGAATCGCCAATCCACCTATCCAGTACATCTGTGGACACTAAGGGGCAATGTAGAATGGCCCATCCACCTATCCAGTACATCTGTGGACACTAAGGGGCAATGTAGAATGGCCAATCCACCTATCCAGTACATCTGTGGACACTAAGGGGCAATGTAGAATGGCCCATCCACCTATCCAGTACATCTGTGGACACTAAGGGGCAATGTAGAATGGCCAATCCACCTATCCAGTACATCTGTGGACACTAAGGGCCAATGTAGAATGGCCCATCCACCTATCCAGTACATCTGTGGACACTAAGGGGCAATGTAGAATGGCCAATCCACCTAACCTGCACATCTGTGGACACTAAGGGGCAATGTAGAATGGCCAATCCACCTATCCAGTACATCTGTGGACACTAAGGGGCAATGTAGAATGGCCCATCCACCTATCCAGTACATCTGTGGACACTAAGGGGCAATGTAGAATGGCCAATCCACCTAACATGCACATCTGTGGACACTAGGGGGCAATGTAGAATCGCCAATCCACCTATCCAGTACATCTGTGGACACTAAGGGGCAATGTAGAATGGCCAATCCACCTAACCTGCACATCTGTGGACACTAAGGGGCAATGTAGAATGGCCAATCCACCTATCCAGTACATCTGTGGACACTAAGGGGCAACGTAGAATGGCCCATCCACCTATCCAGTACATCTGTGGACACTAAGGGGCAATGGAGAATGGCCAATCCACCTAACCTGCACATCTGTGGACACTAGGGGGCAATGTAGAATGGCCCATCCACCTATCCAGTACATCTGTGGACACTAACGGGCAATGTAGAATGGCCAATCCACCTAACCTGCACATCTGTGGACACTAACGGGCAATGTAGAATGGCCCATCCACCTATCCAGCACCAAGATACAGGGAGCCATCCAAGTAGGGGGAGAAACAAAAAATGTCGTAGAAATTGGGGATAGTACACTTTTGGATGCTGTTGGGGGGGACGACTTAGCAGGGGTAAGCCATGGCGTACAGGTCACTGGCTCAGAGTCTGTTCTTGTGGCTCAGAAGGGAAGGGGGGAGAGAAGTAGAGGATTAGTCATTGGGGACTCCATAGTTAAAGGGACGGATAGGAGATTCTGCGGGAATGAGAGAGACTCGCGGTTGGTGTGTTGCCTCCCAGGAGCCAGAGTCCATGATGTCTCGGATCGTGTTTTCGAAATCCTTAAGGGGGAGGGGGACCAGCCCCAAGTTGTGGTTCACATAGGCACTCAAGACATAGGTAGGAAAAGGGATGGGGATGTAAGGGTGGAAGCTTAGGGCGAGAACAAACAGAGTTGTTATCTCTGGTTTGTTACCCGTGCCACGTGATAGTGAGGAGAGGAATAGGGAGAGAGAGCAGTTGAACACGTGGCTACAGAGATGGTGCAGGAGGGAGGGATTCAGATACCTGGACAATTGGGGCTCTTTCTAGGTTCGGTGGGACCTCTACAAACAGGATGGTCTGCACTTGAACCAGAGGGGTACTAATATCTTGGGGGGGGGGGAAAATTTGCTAATGCACTTCGGGAGAGTTTAAACTAATTCAGCAGGGGGGTGGGTACCTGAATTGTAGCTCCAGTGTACAGGAGGTTGAGAGTAGTGAGGTCATGGATGAGGTTTCAGAGTCGCAGGAGTGTACTGGCAGGCAGGAAGGCGGTTTGAAGTGTGTATACTTCAACGCCAGGAGCATCCAGAATAAGGTGGGTGATCTTGCAGCATGGGTTGGTACCTGGGATTTCGATGTTGTGGCAATCTCGGAGACATGGATAGAGGAGGGACAGGAATGGTTGTTGCAGGTTCCGGGGTTTAGATGTTTCAGTAAGTGCAGGGAAGGTGGTAAAAGAGGGGGAGGTGTGGCATTATTAGTCAAGGACAGTATTACGGTGGCAGAAAGGACATTTGATGAGGACTCGTCTACTGAGGTAGTTTGGGCTGAGGTTAGAAACAGGAAAGGAGAGGTCACCCTGTTGGGAGTTTTTTTTTATAGACCTCCGAAAAGTTCCAGAGATATAAAGGAAAAGATTGCAAAGATGATTCTGGATCGGAGTGAAAGTAACAGGGTAGTTGTACTGGGGGACTTTAACTTTACAAATATTGACTGGAAAAGCTATAGTTCGAGTGCTTTAAAGGGGCCAATCTTTGTCCAATGTGCGCAGGAAGGTTTCCTGATGCAGTATGTAGATAGACCAACAAGAGGAGAGGCCACATTGGATTTGGTACTGGGTAATGAACCAGACCGGGTGTTAGATTTGGAAGTAGGTGAGCACTTTGGTGACAGTGACCACAATTCGATTACGTTTACCTTAGCAATGGAAAGGAATAGGTATATACCAAAGGGCAAGATTTATAGCTGGGGGAAAGGAAATTATGATGCGATTAGGCGAGATTTAGCTGGCATAGGTTGGGGAAGGAAACTGCAGGGGATGGGCACAATTGTAATGTCGAGCTTGTTCAAGGAACAGCTACTACGCATCCTCGATAAATATGTACCTGTCAGGCAGGGAGGAAGCAGTCGTGTGAGGGAACCGTGGTTTAGTAAAGAGGTTGAATCTCTTTTGAAGAGGAAGAAAACTTATATTAAGATGAGACGTGAAGGCTCAGTTAGGGCGCTTGAGAGTTACAAGTTAGCCAGGAAGGACCTAAAGAAAGAGTTCAGAAGAGCCAGGAGGGGACATGAGAAGCCTTTGGTGGGTAGGATCAAGGAAAACCCTAAAGCTTTCTATAGGTATGTCAGGAGTAAAAGAATGACTAGGGTGAGATTCGAGCCAGTCAAGGACAGGAGAGGGAAGTTTTGCGTTGAGTCTGAAGAGATAGGAGAGGCACGAAATGAATATTTTTCGTCGGTATTCACACTGGAGAGGGACAGTGTTGTTGAGGGGAGAACTGCGATGCAGGCTGTTGGACTGGATGGGATTGATGTTCATAAGGAGGAGGTGTTAGCAATTCTGGAAATGGTAAAAATTGGTAAGTCCCCTGGGCCGGATGGGATTTATCCTAGGATTCTCTGGGAGGTTAGAGAGGAGATTGCAGAGCCTTTGGCTTTGATCTTTGTGTCGTCATTGTGTACAGGAACAGTGCCAGAAGACTGGAGGATAGCAAATGTTGTCCCCTTGTTCAAGAAGGGGAGTCGGGACAACCCTGGTAATTATAGACCGGTGAGCCTTACTTCTGTTGTGGGCAAAGTATTGGAAAGGATTATAAGAGATAGGATTTATAATCACCTAGAAAGGAATAATTTGATTAGGATAGTCAGCACGGTTTTGTGAATGGTAGGTCGTGCCTCACAAACCTTATTGAGTTTTTTGAGAAGGTGACCAAAGAGGTGGATGAGGGTAAAGCGGTTGATGTGGTGTATATGGATTTCGGCAAAGCGTTTGATAAGGTTCCCCATGGTAAGCGTTTGCAGAAAATACGGACACATGGGATTGAGGGTGATTTGGTGGTTTGGATCAGGAATTGGCTAGCTGTAAGAAAACAAAGGGTGGTGGTTGATGGGAAATGTTCATCCTGGAGTTCAGTTACTAGAGGTGGACCGAAAGGATCTGTTTTGGGGCCGCTGCTGTTTGTCATTTTTATTAATGACCTGGATGACGGCGTGGAAGGATGGATTAGTGAATTTGCGGATGACACTAAAGTCGGTGGAGTTGTTGACAGTGTGGAGGGAAGTGGCAGGTTACAGAGGGACATAGATAAGCTGCAGAGCTGGGCTGAGAGGTGGCAAATGGAGTTTAATGCGGAAAAGTGTGAGGTGATTCACTTTGGAAGGAGTAACAGGAATACAGAATACTGGGCTAATGTTAAGATACTTGGTAATGTGGATGAACAGAGAGATCTGGGAGTCCATATGCATAGATACCTGCAAGTTGGCACGCAGGTTGATAGGGTTGTTAAGAGGGCGTACGGTGTGTTAGCTTTTATTGGTAGAGGGATTGAGTTTCGGAGCCAGGAGTTCATGCTGCAACTGTACAAAACTCTGGTGCGGCCGCATTTGGAGTATTGCGTACAGTTCTGGTCGCCTTATTATAGGAAAGATGTGGAAGTGTTGGAAAGGGTGCAGAGGAGATTTACCAGAATGTTGCCTGGTATGGTGGGAAAATCGTATGAGGAAAGGCTGAGGGGCTTGAGGTTGTTTTCGTTAGAGAGAAGGTTAAGAGGTGACTTAATAGAGGCATACAAGATGATCAGAGGATTAGATAGGGTGGAGAGTGAGAGGCCTTTTCCTCGGATGGTGTTGGCTAGCACGAGGGGACATAGCTTTAAATTGAGGGGTGAGAGACATAGGACAGACGTTAGAGGTAGGTTCTTTACTCAGAGAGTAGCAAGGGCGTGGAATGCCCTGCCTGCAGCAGTCGTGGACTCGTCAACATTAAGAGCATTCAAATGGTTATTGGATAAACATATGGATGATATTGGAATAGTGAATTTTAGAGGGGCTTTAGATTGGTTTCACTGGTCGGCGCAACATCGAGGGCCGAAGGGCCTGTACTGCGCTGGAATGTTCTATGTTCTATGTTCTATCCAGTACATCTGTGGACACGAAGGGGTAATGTGGAATGGCCAATCCACCTATCCAGTACATCTGTGGACACTAGGGGGCAATGTAGAATGGCCAATCCACCAATCCAGTACATCTGTGGACACTAAGGGGCAATGTAGAATGGCCAATCCACCTATCCAGTACATCGGTGGACACTGAGGACACTTTAGCATTGCCAATTCACCTAACAGCACGTTTTTCAGACTGTGGGAGGAAACCGGAGCAGCCGGAGGAAACTCACGCAGACATGGGGAGAACATGCAGACTCCGCACAGACAGTGAACCAAGCCGGGAATCGAACCTGTGTCCCTGGTGCTGTGAGGCAGCAGAGCTAATCCAATTAGCCAGGCAGCAGGTTATATTAGTCTTGGCATTCTGCAATGTGATCAGATTCATTGAACTGTCATGATTTTTTCACTATCTTTTTAAATTTCCAAGCATTATCACATTAAAAGCATCTTAGGGAAATGTCTGAGTGAATAACCCATCGCCCCCATGACTGTTTTGGAGGAGTTGAATAACAGGAACTGAACTGAAGGATGTTTTTCTTACCATAAAAGTCAGATCCATAACCTGATGTGAAGAAGACAGATTTATGTTAAATCTTGGATAAAATTATTTCAAAATCAACATGCTTAAAGATATTTATGCCTTAAGAACAAAGAAAAGTGCTGCACAGGGACAGGCCCTTCGATGTACACTCTCCCATGTATCTCTTGGAATGGGATTGTTTTTGCTGTGTAAACAAGTGCTGATTGTATCGGGATGTTTAACACTCAAGCATCAGTGAATAAGTATAAAGGTTATTTATTCGTGTCACAAGTAGGCTTACATCAACACTGCAATGAAGTTACTGTGAAAATCCCCCAGTTGCTACACTCCGGCGCCTGTTTGGTGAACACTGAGGGAGTATTTAGCATGGCCAATGTACCTAACCAGCACTTCTATGGGACTTTGGAAGGAAACCGGAGCGCCCGGAGAAAACTCATGCAGACACGGGGAGGACGTGCAGACTCCACACAGACAGTGAGGCAAGCCGGGAATCGAACCCAGGTCCCTGTCGCTGTGAGGCAGCAGTGCTAACCACTGTGCCACTGTAGTGGGAGTGGAATAAAGCAGCCTATCAGGAATCACAGTGTAGAACAATGTAGGGCATCTTACGGGAATGGGGCAGCAGATTTAAAACAGACATGGGGAGAAATTACTTCTCTCAATGGGTGGTGAATCTGTGGAATTCATTACCTCGGAGTGCGGTGGATGCTGGGACATGGTAAATTTGAGGAGACAGACAGAATTTTAATGAGTAATGGACTGGAGCATGGGCTGGAGGGCGGTGTAGGGGGGGGGGGGTGCTGTCTGGTAATGGGAAGGGGGGGTGCTGGGTATTATCGTACTTGTTGCGCCCCTGATAGTTAAGGGTTTACCTGGCGATTGTCCAGAAGGCCTATTCTACTGGAGAATTGTGCTGTGCCTGCTACCATCTGACAAACTGATTTCAATCCCTGACATCAGATCATAGTTACAATGAAAACATTAGGAGGGGGAAAAAACTCTTGTAACTTTGGATTTTATTTTAAAGGCGCAGACAGTGCCCCGTATGGGACAGCCCCACACGCCTACCCCACCCCCACCTCAGATTGTACCGTTCATAACACTGAGAGATAGTTCTATCTGAAGCCTCAGATTGTACTGTACAAAACACTGAGAGATAGTTCTATCTGAAGCCTCAGATTGTACTGTACGTAACACTGAGAGATAGTTCTATCTGAAGCCTCAGAATGTATTGTACATAACACTGAGAGATAGTTCTATCTGAAGCCTCACATTGTACTGTACATAACACTGAGAGATAGTTCTATCTGAAGCCTCAGATTGTACTGTACATAACACAGAGAGATAGTTCTACCTGAAGCCTCAGATTGTACTGTACATAACACTGAGAGATAGTTCTATCTGAAGCCTCAGATTGTACTGTACATAACACTGAGAGATAGTTCTATCTGAACCCTCAGATTGTACTGTACATAACACTGAGAGATAGTTCTATCTGAAGCCTCAGATTGTACTGTACGTAACACTGAGAGATAGTTCTATCTGAAGCCACAGAATGTATTGTACATAACACTGAGAGATAGTTCTATCTGAAGCCTCAGAATGTATTGTACATAACACTGAGAGATAGTTCTATCTGAACCCTCAGATTGTACTGTACATAACACTGAGAGATAGTTCTATCTGAAGCCTCAGATTACACTGTACATAACACTGAGAGATAGTTCTATCTGAAGCCTCAGATTGTACTGTACGTAACACTGAGAGATAGTTCTATCTGAAGCCTCAGATTGTACTGTACATAACACTGAGAGATAGTTCTATCTGAAGCCTCAGATTGTACTGTTCATAACACTGAGAGATCGTTCTATCTGAAGCCAAAGATTGTACTGTACATAACACACAGAGATAGTTCTATCTGAAGCCTCAAATTGTACTGTGCATAACACAGAGATAATTCTATCTGAATCCTCAGATTGTACTGTACATAACACTGAGAGATAGTTCTATCTGAAGCCTCAGATTGTACTGTACATAACACTGAGAGATAGTTCTATCTGAAGCCTCAGATTGTACTGTACGTAACACTGAGAGATAGTTCTATCTGAAGCCTCAGATTGTACTGTACGTAACACTGAGAGATAGTTCTATCTGAAGCCTCAGATTGTACTGTACATAACACTGAGAGATAGTTCTATCTGAAGCCTCAGATTGTACTGTACATAACACTGAGAGATAGTTCTATCTGAAGCCTCAGATTGTACTGTACATAACACAGAGAGGTAGTTCTATCTGAAGCCTCAGATTGTACTGTACGTAACACTGAGAGAAAGTTCTATCTGAAGCCTCAGATTGTACTGTACAACACTGAGAGATAGTTCTATCTGAACCCTCAGATTGTACTCTACATAACACTGAGAGATAGTTCTATCTGAAGCCTCAGATTGTACTGTACATAACACTGAGAGATAGTTCTATCTGAACCCTCAGATTGTACTGTACGTAACACTGAGAGATAGTTCTATCTGAAGCCTCAGAATGTATTGTACATAACACTGAGAGATAGTTCTATCTGAAGCCTCACATTGTACTGTACATAACACTGAGAGATAGTTCTATCTGAAGCCTCAGATTGTACTGTACATAACACAGAGAGATAGTTCTATCTGAAGCCTCAGATTGTACTGTACAACACTGAGAGATAGTTCTATCTGAACCCTCAGATTGTACTCTACATAACACTGAGAGATAGTTCTATCTGAAGCCTCAGATTGTACTGTACAACACTGAGAGATAGTTCTATCTGAACCCTCAGATTGTACTCTACATAACACTGAGAGATAGTTCTATCTGAAGCCTCAGATTGTACTGTACGTAACACTGAGATATAGTTCTATCTGAAGCCTCAGAATGTATTGTACATAACACTGAGAGATAGTTCTATCTGAAGCCTCAGATTGTACTGTACATAACACTGGGAGATAGTTCTATCTGAAACCTCAGATTGTATTGTACATAACACTGAGAGATAGTTCTATCTGAAACCTCAGATTGTACTGTACATAACACTGAGAGATAGTTCTATCTGAACCCTCAGATTGTACTTTACATAACACTGAGAGATAGTTCTATCTGAACCCTCAGATTGTACTGTACATAACACTGAGAGATAGTTCTATCTGAAGCCTCACATTGTACTGTACATAACACTGAGAGATAGTTCTATCTGAAGCCTCAGATTGTACTGTACATAACACAGAGAGATAGTTCTATCTGAAGCCTCAGATTGTACTGTACATAACACTGAGAGATAGTTCTATCTGAAGCCTCAGATTGTACTGTACAACACTGAGAGATAGTTCTATCTGAACCCTCAGATTGTACTCTACATAACACTGAGAGATAGTTCTATCTGAAGCCTCAGATTGTACTGTACAACACTGAGAGATAGTTCTATCTGAACCCTCAGATTGTACTCTACATAACACTGAGAGATAGTTCTATCTGAAGCCTCAGATTGTACTGTACGTAACACTGAGAGATAGTTCTATCTGAAGCCTCAGAATGTATTGTACATAACACTGAGAGATAGTTCTATCTGAAGCCTCAGATTGTACTGTACATAACACTGAGAGATATGTCTATCTGAAGCCTCAGATTGTACTGTACGTAACACTGAGAGATAGTTCTATCTGAAGCCTCAGAATGTATTGTACATAACACTGAGAGATAGTTCTATCTGAAGCCTCAGAATGTATTGTACATAACACTGAGAGATAGTTCTATCTGAACCCTCAGATTGTACTGTACATAACACTGAGAGATAGTTCTATCTGAAGCCTCAGATTACACTGTACATAACACTGAGAGATAGTTCTATCTGAAGCCTCAGATTGTACTGTACGTAACACTGAGAGATAGTTCTATCTGAAGCCTCAGATTGTACTGTACATAACACTGAGAGATAGTTCTATCTGAAGCCTCAGATTGTACTGTTCATAACACTGAGAGATCGTTCTATCTGAAGCCAAAGATTGTACTGTACATAACACACAGAGATAGTTCTATCTGAAGCCTCAAATTGTACTGTGCATAACACAGAGATAATTCTATCTGAATCCTCAGATTGTACTGTACATAACACTGAGAGATAGTTCTATCTGAAGCCTCAGATTGTACTGTACATAACACTGAGAGATAGTTCTATCTGAAGCCTCAGATTGTACTGTACGTAACACTGAGAGATAGTTCTATCTGAAGCCTCAGATTGTACTGTACGTAACACTGAGAGATAGTTCTATCTGAAGCCTCAGATTGTACTGTACATAACACTGAGAGATAGTTCTATCTGAAGCCTCAGATTGTACTGTACATAACACTGAGAGATAGTTCTACCTGAAGCCTCAGATTGTACTGTACATAACACAGAGAGGTAGTTCTATCTGAAGCCTCAGATTGTACTGTACGTAACACTGAGAGAAAGTTCTATCTGAAGCCTCAGATTGTACTGTACAACACTGAGAGATAGTTCTATCTGAACCCTCAGATTGTACTCTACATAACACTGAGAGATAGTTCTATCTGAAGCCTCAGATTGTACTGTACATAACACTGAGAGATAGTTCTATCTGAACCCTCAGATTGTACTGTACGTAACACTGAGAGATAGTTCTATCTGAAGCCTCAGAATGTATTGTACATAACACTGAGAGATAGTTCTATCTGAAGCCTCACATTGTACTGTACATAACACTGAGAGATAGTTCTATCTGAAGCCTCAGATTGTACTGTACATAACACAGAGAGATAGTTCTATCTGAAGCCTCAGATTGTACTGTACAACACTGAGAGATAGTTCTATCTGAACCCTCAGATTGAACTCTACATAACACTGAGAGATAGTTCTATCTGAAGCCTCAGATTGTACTGTACAACACTGAGAGATAGTTCTATCTGAACCCTCAGATTGTACTCTACATAACACTGAGAGATAGTTCTATCTGAAGCCTCAGATTGTACTGTACGTAACACTGAGAGATAGTTCTATCTGAAGCCTCAGAATGTATTGTACATAACACTGAGAGATAGTTCTATCTGAAGCCTCAGATTGTACTGTACATAACACTGGGAGATAGTTCTATCTGAAACCTCAGATTGTATTGTACATAACACTGAGAGATAGTTCTATCTGAAACCTCAGATTGTACTGTACATAACACTGAGAGATAGTTCTATCTGAACCCTCAGATTGTACTTTACATAACACTGAGAGATAGTTCTATCTGAACCCTCAGATTGTACTGTACATAACACTGAGAGATAGTTCTATCTGAAGCCTCACATTGTACTGTACATAACACTGAGAGATAGTTCTATCTGAAGCCTCAGATTGTACTGTACATAACACAGAGAGATAGTTCTATCTGAAGCCTCAGATTGTACTGTACATAACACTGAGAGATAGTTCTATCTGAAGCCTCAGATTGTACTGTACAACACTGAGAGATAGTTCTATCTGAACCCTCAGATTGTACTCTACATAACACTGAGAGATAGTTCTATCTGAAGCCTCAGATTGTACTGTACAACACTGAGAGATAGTTCTATCTGAACCCTCAGATTGTACTCTACATAACACTGAGAGATAGTTCTATCTGAAGCCTCAGATTGTACTGTACGTAACACTGAGAGATAGTTCTATCTGAAGCCTCAGAATGTATTGTACATAACACTGAGAGATAGTTCTATCTGAAGCCTCAGATTGTACTGTACATAACACTGAGAGATATGTCTATCTGAACCCTCAGATTGTACTGTACGTAACACTGAGAGATAGTTCTATCTGAAGCCTCAGAATGTATTGTACATAACACTGAGAGATAGTTCTATCTGAAGCCTCAGAATGTATTGTACAGAACACTGAGAGATAGTTCTATCTGAACCCTCAGATTGTACTGTACATAACACTGAGAGATAGTTCTATCTGAAGCCTCAGAATGTATTGTACAGAACACTGAGAGATAGTTCTATCTGAAGCCTCAGAATGTATTGTACAGAACACTGAGAGATAGTTCTATCTGAACCCTCAGATTGTACTGTACATAACACTGAGAGATAGTTCTATCTGAAGCCTCAGAATGTATTGTACAGAACACTGAGAGATAGTTCTATCTGAACCCTCAGATTGTACTGTACATAACACTGAGAGATAGTTATATCTGAAGCCTCAGATTACACTGTACATAACACTGAGAGATAGTTCTATCTGAAGCCTCAGATTGTACTGTTCATAACACTGAGAGATCGTTCTATCTGAAGCCAAAGATTGTACTGTACATAACACACAGAGATAGTTCTATCTGAAGCCTCAAATTGTACTGTGCATAACACAGAGATAATTCTATCTGAATCCTCAGATTGTACTGTGCATAACACTGAGAGATAATTCTATCTGAAGCCTCAGATTGTACTGTACGTAAAACTGAGAGATAGTTCTATCTGAAGCCTCAGATTGTACTGTACATAACACAGAGAGATAGTTCTATCTGAAGCCTCAGATTGTACTGTACATAACACTGAGAGATAGTTCTATCTGAAGCCTCAGATTGTACTGTACATAACACTGAGAGATAGTTCTATCTGAACCCTCAGATTGTACTGTACATAACACTGAGAGATAGTTCTATCTGAAGCCTCAGATTGTACTGTACGTAACACTGAGAGATAGTTCTATCTGAAGCCTCAGAATGTATTGTACATAACACTGAGAGATAGTTCTATCTGAAGCCTCAGAATGTATTGTACATAACACTGAGAGATAGTTCTATCTGAACCCTCAGATTGTACTGTACATAACACTGAGAGATAGTTCTATCTGAAGCCTCAGATTACACTGTACATAACACTGAGAGATAGTTCTATCTGAAGCCTCAGATTGTACTGTACGTAACACTGAGAGATAGTTCTATCTGAAGCCTCAGATTGTACTGTACGTAACACTGAGAGATAGTTCTATCTGAAGCCTAAGATTGTACTGTTCATAACACTGAGAGATCGTTCTATCTGAAGCCAAAGATTGTACTGTACATAACACACAGAGATAGTTCTATCTGAAGCCTCAAATTGTACTGTGCATAACACAGAGATAATTCTATCTGAATCCTCAGATTGTACTGTACATAACACTGAGAGATAGTTCTATCTGAAGCCTCAGATTGTACTGTACATAACACTGAGAGATAGTTCTATCTGAAGCCTCAGATTGTACTGTACATAACACTGAGAGATAGTTCTATCTGAAGCCTCAGATTGTACTGGACATAACACTGAGAGATAGTTCTATCTGAAGCCTCAGATTGTACTGTACATAACACTGAGAGATAGTTCTATCTGAAGCCTCAGATTGTACTGTACGTAACACTGAGAGATAGTTCTATCTGAAGCCAAAGATTGTACTGTACATAACACACAGAGATAGTTCTATCTGAAGCCTCAAATTGTACTGTGCATAACACTGAGAGATAGTTCTATCTGAAGCCTCAGATTGTACTGTACGTAACACTGAGAGATACTTCTATCTGAAGCCAAAGATTGTACTGTACATAACACACAGAGATAGTTCTATCTGAAGCCTCAAATTGTACTGTGCATAACACTGAGAGATAGTTCTATCTGAATCCTCAGATTGTACTGTGCATAACACTGAGCGATAGTTCTATCTGAAGCCTCAGATTGTACTGTACGTAACACTGAGAGATAGTTCTATCTGAAGCCTCAGATTGTACTGTACATAACACTGAGAGATAGTTCTATCTGAAGCCTCAGATTGTACTGTACGTAACACTGAGAGATAGTTCTATCTGAAGCCTCAGATTGTACTGTACATAACACTGAGAGATAGTTCTATCTGAAGCCTCAGATTGTACTGTACATAACACTGAGATATCGTTCTATCTGAACCCTCAGATTGTACTGTACATAACACTGAGAGATAGTTCTATCTGAACCCTCAGATTATACTGTACATAACACTGAGAGATAGTTCTATCTGAAGCCTCACATTGTACTGTACATAACACTGAGAGATAGTTCTATCTGAAGCCTCAGATTGTACTGTACATAACACAGAGAGATAGTTCTATCTGAAGCCTCAGATTGTACTGTACATAACACTGAGAGGTAGTTCTATCTGAAGCCTCAGATTGTACTGTACATGACACTGAGAGATAGTTCTATCTGAACCCTCAGATTGTACTGTACATAACACTGAGAGATAGTTCTATCTGAAGCCTCAGATTGTACTGTACGTAACACTGAGAGATAGTTCTATCTGAAGCCTCAGAATGTATTGTACATAACACTGAGAGATAGTTCTATCTGAAGCCTCAGAATGTATTGTACATAACACTGAGAGATAGTTCTATCTGAACCCTCAGATTATACTGTACATAACACTGAGAGATAGTTCTATCTGAAGCCTCAGATTGTACTGTACGTAACACTGAGAGATAGTTCTATCTGAAGCCTCAGATTGTACTGTACATAACACTGAGAGATAGTTCTATCTGAAGCCTCAGAATGTATTGTACAGAACACTGAGAGATAGTTCTATCTGAACCCTCAGATTGTACTGTACATAACACTGAGAGATAGTTCTATCTGAAGCCTCAGAATGTATTGTACAGAACACTGAGAGATAGTTCTATCTGAACCCTCAGATTGTACTGTACATAACACTGAGAGATAGTTATATCTGAAGCCTCAGATTACACTGTACATAACACTGAGAGATAGTTCTATCTGAAGCCTCAGATTGTACTGTTCATAACACTGAGAGATCGTTCTATCTGAAGCCAAAGATTGTACTGTACATAACACACAGAGATAGTTCTATCTGAAGCCTCAAATTGTACTGTGCATAACACAGAGATAATTCTATCTGAATCCTCAGATTGTACTGTGCATAACACTGAGAGATAATTCTATCTGAAGCCTCAGATTGTACTGTACGTAAAACTGAGAGATAGTTCTATCTGAAGCCTCAGATTGTACTGTACATAACACAGAGAGATAGTTCTATCTGAAGCCTCAGATTGTACTGTACATAACACTGAGAGATAGTTCTATCTGAAGCCTCAGATTGTACTGTACATAACACTGAGAGATAGTTCTATCTGAACCCTCAGATTGTACTGTACATAACACTGAGAGATAGTTCTATCTGAAGCCTCAGATTGTACTGTACGTAACACTGAGAGATAGTTCTATCTGAAGCCTCAGAATGTATTGTACATAACACTGAGAGATAGTTCTATCTGAAGCCTCAGAATGTATTGTACATAACACTGAGAGATAGTTCTATCTGAACCCTCAGATTGTACTGTACATAACACTGAGAGATAGTTCTATCTGAAGCCTCAGATTACACTGTACATAACACTGAGAGATAGTTCTATCTGAAGCCTCAGATTGTACTGTACGTAACACTGAGAGATAGTTCTATCTGAAGCCTCAGATTGTACTGTACGTAACACTGAGAGATAGTTCTATCTGAAGCCTAAGATTGTACTGTTCATAACACTGAGAGATCGTTCTATCTGAAGCCAAAGATTGTACTGTACATAACACACAGAGATAGTTCTATCTGAAGCCTCAAATTGTACTGTGCATAACACAGAGATAATTCTATCTGAATCCTCAGATTGTACTGTACATAACACTGAGAGATAGTTCTATCTGAAGCCTCAGATTGTACTGTACATAACACTGAGAGATAGTTCTATCTGAAGCCTCAGATTGTACTGTACATAACACTGAGAGATAGTTCTATCTGAAGCCTCAGATTGTACTGGACATAACACTGAGAGATAGTTCTATCTGAAGCCTCAGATTGTACTGTACATAACACTGAGAGATAGTTCTATCTGAAGCCTCAGATTGTACTGTACGTAACACTGAGAGATAGTTCTATCTGAAGCCAAAGATTGTACTGTACATAACACACAGAGATAGTTCTATCTGAAGCCTCAAATTGTACTGTGCATAACACTGAGAGATAGTTCTATCTGAAGCCTCAGATTGTACTGTACGTAACACTGAGAGATACTTCTATCTGAAGCCAAAGATTGTACTGTACATAACACACAGAGATAGTTCTATCTGAAGCCTCAAATTGTACTGTGCATAACACTGAGAGATAGTTCTATCTGAATCCTCAGATTGTACTGTGCATAACACTGAGCGATAGTTCTATCTGAAGCCTCAGATTGTACTGTACGTAACACTGAGAGATAGTTCTATCTGAAGCCTCAGATTGTACTGTACATAACACTGAGAGATAGTTCTATCTGAAGCCTCAGATTGTACTGTACGTAACACTGAGAGATAGTTCTATCTGAAGCCTCAGATTGTACTGTACATAACACTGAGAGATAGTTCTATCTGAAGCCTCAGATTGTACTGTACATAACACTGAGATATCGTTCTATCTGAACCCTCAGATTGTACTGTACATAACACTGAGAGATAGTTCTATCTGAACCCTCAGATTATACTGTACATAACACTGAGAGATAGTTCTATCTGAAGCCTCACATTGTACTGTACATAACACTGAGAGATAGTTCTATCTGAAGCCTCAGATTGTACTGTACATAACACAGAGAGATAGTTCTATCTGAAGCCTCAGATTGTACTGTACATAACACTGAGAGATAGTTCTATCTGAAGCCTCAGATTGTACTGTACATGACACTGAGAGATAGTTCTATCTGAACCCTCAGATTGTACTGTACGTAACACTGAGAGATAGTTCTATCTGAAGCCTCAGATTGTACTGTACGTAACACTGAGAGATAGTTCTATCTGAAGCCTCAGAATGTATTGTACATAACACTGAGAGATAGTTCTATCTGAAGCCTCAGAATGTATTGTACATAACACTGAGAGATAGTTCTATCTGAACCCTCAGATTATACTGTACATAACACTGAGAGATAGTTCTATCTGAAGCCTCAGATTGTACTGTACGTAACACTGAGAGATAGTTCTATCTGAAGCCTCAGATTGTACTGTACATAACACTGAGAGATAGTTCTATCTGAAGCCTCAGATTGTACTTTTCATAACACTGAGAGATCGTTCTATCTGAAGCCAAAGATTGTACTGTACATAACACACAGAGATAGTTCTATCTGAAGCCTCAAATTGTACTGTGCATAACACAGAGATAATTCTATCTGAATCCTCAGATTGTACTGTACATAACACTGAGAGATAGTTCTATCTGAAGCCTCAGATTGTACTGTACATAACACTGAGAGATAGTTCTATCTGAAGCCTCAGATTGTACTGTACGTAACACTGAGAGATAGTTCTATCTGAAGCCTCAGATTGTACTGTACGTAACACTGAGAGATAGTTCTATCTGAAGCCTCAGATTGTACTGTACATAACACTGAGAGATAGTTCTATCTGAAGCCTCAGATTGTACTGTACATAACACTGAGAGATAGTTCTATCTGAAGCCTCAGATTGTACTGTACATAACACAGAGAGGTAGTTCTATCTGAAGCCTCAGATTGTACTGTACGTAACACTGAGAGATAGTTCTATCTGAAGCCTCAGATTGTACTGTACGTAACACTGAGAGATAGTTCTATCTGAAGCCAAAGATTGTACTGTACATAACACACAGAGATAGTTCTATCTGAAGCCACAAATTGTACTGTGCATAACACTGAGAGATAGTTCTATCTGAAGCCTCAGATTGTACTGTACGTAACACTGAGAGATAGTTCTATCAGAAGCCAAAGATTGTACTGTACATAACACACAGAGATAGTTCTATCTGAACCCTCAAATTGTAATGTGCATAACACTGAGAGATAGTTCTATCTGAAGCCTCAGATTGTACTGTACGTAACACTGAGAGATAGTTCTATCTGAAGCCTCAGATTGTACTGTACAGAACACTGAGAGATAGTTCTATCTGAAGCCTCAGATTGTACTGTACATAACACAGAGAGATAGTTCTATCTGAAGCCTCAGATTGTACTGTACATAACACTGAGAGATAGTTCTATCTGAAACCTCAGATTGTACTGTACATAACACAGAGAGATAGTTCTATCTGAAGCCTCAGATTGTACTGTACATAACACTGAGAGATAGTTCTATCTGAAGCCTCAGATTGTACTGTACATAACACTGAGATATAGTTCTATCTGAACCCTCAGATTGTACTGTACATAATACTGAGAGATAGTTCTATCTGAACCCTCAGATTGTACTGTACATAACACTGAGAGATAGTTCTATCTGAAGCCTCACATTGTACTGTACATAACACTGAGAGATAGTTCTATCTGAAGCCTCAGATTGTACTGTACATAACACAGAGAGAAAGTTCTATCTGAAGCCTCAGATTGTACTGTACATAACACTGAGAGATAGTTCTATCTGAAGCCTCAGATTGTACTGTACAACACTGAGAGATAGTTCTATCTGAACCCTCAGATTGTACTCTACATAACACTGAGAGATAGTTCTATCTGAAGCCTCAGATTGTACTGTACATAACACTGAGAGATAGTTCTATCTGAACCCTCAGATTGTACTGTACGTAACACTGAGAGATAGTTCTATCTGAAGCCTCAGAATGAATTGTACATAACACTGAGAGATAGTTCTATCTGAAGCCTCACATTGTACTGTACATAACACTGAGAGATAGTTCTATCTGAAGCCTCAGATTGTACTGTACATAACACAGAGAGATAGTTCTATCTGAAGCCTCAGATTGTACTGTACATAACACTGAGAGATAGTTCTATCTGAAGCCTCAGATTGTACTGTACATAACACTGAGAGATAGTTCTATCTGAACCCTCAGATTGTACTGTACATAACACTGAGAGATAGTTCTATCTGAAGCCTCAGATTGTACTGTACGTAACACTGAGAGATAGTTCTATCTGAAGCCTCAGAATGTATTGTACATAACACTGAGAGATAGTTCTATCTGAAGCCTCAGAATGTATTGTACATAACACTGAGAGATAGTTCTATCTGAACCCTCAGATTGTACTGTACATAACACTGAGAGATAGTTCTATCTGAAGCCTCAGATTACACTGTACATAACACTGAGAGATAGTTCTATCTGAAGCCTCAGATTGTACTGTACGTAACACTGAGAGATAGTTCTATCTGAAGCCTCAGATTGTACTGTACATAACACTGAGAGATAGTTCTATCTGAAGCCTCAGATTGTACTGTTCATAACAGTGAGAGATCGTTCTATCTGAAGCCAAAGATTGTACTGTACATAACACACAGAGATAGTTCTATCTGAAGCCTCAAATTGTACTGTGCATAACACAGAGATAATTCTATCTGAATCCTCAGATTGTACTGTACATAACACTGAAAGATAGTTCTATCTGAAGCCTCAGATTGTACTGTACATAACACTGAGAGATAGTTCTATCTGAAGCCTCAGATTGTACTGTACGTAACACTGAGAGAAAGTTCTATCTGAAGCCTCAGATTGTACTGTACGTAACACTGAGAGATAGTTCTATCTGAAGCCTCAGATTGTACTGTACATAACACTGAGAGATAGTTCTATCTGAAGCCTCAGATTGTACTGTACATAACACTGAGAGATAGTTCTATCTGAAGCCTCAGATTGTACTGTACATAACACAGAGAGGTAGTTCTATCTGAAGCCTCAGATTGTACTGTACGTAACACTGAGAGATAGTTCTATCTGAAGCCTCAGATTGTACTGTACGTAACACTGAGAGATAGTTCTATCTGAAGCCAAAGATTGTACTGTACATAACACACAGAGATAGTTCTATCTGAAGCCTCAAATTGTACTGTGCATAACACTGAGAGATAGTTCTATCTGAAGCCTCAGATTGTACTGTACGTAACACTGAGAGATAGTTCTATCTGAAGCCAAAGATTGTACTGTACATAACACACAGAGATAGTTCTATCTGAAGCCTCAAATTGTAATGTGCATAACACTGAGAGATAGTTCTATCTGAATCCTCAGATTGTACTGTGCATAACACTGAGAGATAGTTCTATCTGAAGACTCAGATTGTACTGTACTTAACACTGAGAGATAGTTCTATCTGAAGCCTCAGATTGTACTGTACATAACACTGAGAGATAGTTCTATCTGAAGCCTCAGATTGTACTGTACGTAACACTGAGAGATAGTTCTATCTGAAGCCTCAGATTGTACTGTACATAACACTGAGAGATAGTTCTATCTGAAGCCTCAGATTGTACTGTACATAACACTGGGAGATAGTTCTATCTGAACCCTCAGATTGCACTGTACATAACACTGAGAGATAGTTCTATCTGAACCCTCAGATTGTACTGTACATAACACTGAGAGATAGTTCTATCTGAAGCCTCACATTGTACTGTACATAACACTGAGAGATAGTTCTATCTGAAGCCTCAGATTGTACTGTACATAACACAGAGAGATAGTTCTATCTGAAGCCTCAGATTGTACTGTACATAACACTGAGAGATAGTTCTATCTGAAGCCTCAGATTGTACTGTACAACACTGAGAGATAGTTCTATCTGAACCCTCAGATTGTACTCTACATAACACTGAGAGATAGTTCTATCTGAAGCCTCAGATTGTACTGTACATAACACTGAGAGATATTTCTATCTGAACCCTCAGATTGTACTGTACGTAACACTGAGAGATAGTTCTATCTGAAGCCTCAGAATGTATTGTACATAACACTGAGAGATAGTTCTATCTGAAGCCTCAGAATGTACTGTTCATAACACTGAGAGATCGTTCTATCTGAAGCCAAAGATTGTACTGTACATAACACACAGAGATAGTTCTATCTGAAGCCTCAAATTGTACTGTGCATAACACAGAGATAATTCCACCTGAATCCTCAGATTGTACTGTGCATAACACTGAGAGATAATTCTATCTGAAGCCTCAGATTGTACTGTACGTAAAACAGAGAGATAGTTCTATCTGAAGCCTCAGATTGTACTGTACATAACACTGAGAGATAGTTCTATCTGAAGCCTCAGATTGTACTGTACATAACACTGAGAGATAGTTCTATCTGAAGCCTCAGATTGTACTGTACGTAACACTGAGAGATAGTTCTATCTGAAGCCTCAGATTGTACTGTACGTAACACTGAGAGATAGTTCTATCTGAAGCCTCAGATTATATTGTACATAACACTGAGAGATAGTTCTATCTGAAGCCTCAGAATGTATTGTACATAACACAGAGAGATAGTTCTATCTGAAGCCTCAGAATGTACTGTACATAACACTGAGAGATAGTTCTATCTGAAGCCTCAGATTGTACTTTTCATAACACTGAGAGATCGTTCTATCTGAAGCCAAAGATTGTACTGTACATAACACACAGAGATAGTTCTATCTGAAGCCTCAAATTGTACTGTGCATAACACAGAGATAATTCTATCTGAATCCTCAGATTGTACTGTACATAACACTGAGAGATAGTTCTATCTGAAGCCTCAGATTGTACTGTACATAACACTGAGAGATAGTTCTATCTGAAGCCTCAGATTGTACTGTACGTAACACTGAGAGATAGTTCTATCTGAAGCCTCAGATTGTACTGTACGTAACACTGAGAGATAGTTCTATCTGAAGCCTCAGATTGTACTGTACATAACACTGAGAGATAGTTCTATCTGAAGCCTCAGATTGTACTGTACATAACACTGAGAGATAGTTCTATCTGAAGCCTCAGATTGTACTGTACATAACACAGAGAGGTAGTTCTATCTGAAGCCTCAGATTGTACTGTACGTAACACTGAGAGATAGTTCTATCTGAAGCCTCAGATTGTACTGTACGTAACACTGAGAGATAGTTCTATCTGAAGCCAAAGATTGTACTGTACATAACACACAGAGATAGTTCTATCTGAAGCCTCAAATTGTACTGTGCATAACACTGAGAGATAGTTCTATCTGAAGCCTCAGATTGTACTGTACGTAACACTGAGAGATAGTTCTATCTGAAGCCTCAGATTGTACTGTACAGAACACTGAGAGATAGTTCTATCTGAAGCCTCAGATTGTACTGTACATAACACAGAGAGATAGTTCTATCTGAAGCCTCAGATTGTACTGTACATAACACTGAGAGATAGTTCTATCTGAAACCTCAGATTGTACTGTACATAACACAGAGAGATAGTTCTATCTGAAGCCTCAGATTGTACTGTACATAACACTGAGAGATAGTTCTATCTGAAGCCTCAGATTGTACTGTACATAACACTGAGATATAGTTCTATCTGAACCCTCAGATTGTACTGTACATAATACTGAGAGATAGTTCTATCTGAACCCTCAGATTGTACTGTACATAACACTGAGAGATAGTTCTATCTGAAGCCTCACATTGTACTGTACATAACACTGAGAGATAGTTCTATCTGAAGCCTCAGATTGTACTGTACATAACACAGAGAGAAAGTTCTATCTGAAGCCTCAGATTGTACTGTACATAACACTGAGAGATAGTTCTATCTGAAGCCTCAGATTGTACTGTACAACACTGAGAGATAGTTCTATCTGAACCCTCAGATTGTACTCTACATAACACTGAGAGATAGTTCTATCTGAAGCCTCAGATTGTACTGTACATAACACTGAGAGATAGTTCTATCTGAACCCTCAGATTGTACTGTACGTAACACTGAGAGATAGTTCTATCTGAAGCCTCAGAATGTATTGTACATAACACTGAGAGATAGTTCTATCTGAAGCCTCACATTGTACTGTACATAACACTGAGAGATAGTTCTATCTGAAGCCTCAGATTGTACTGTACATAACACAGAGAGATAGTTCTATCTGAAGCCTCAGATTGTACTGTACATAACACTGAGAGATAGTTCTATCTGAAGCCTCAGATTGTACTGTACATAACACTGAGAGATAGTTCTATCTGAACCCTCAGATTGTACTGTACATAACACTGAGAGATAGTTCTATCTGAAGCCTCAGATTGTACTGTACGTAACACTGAGAGATAGTTCTATCTGAAGCCTCAGAATGTATTGTACATAACACTGAGAGATAGTTCTATCTGAAGCCTCAGAATGTATTGTACATAACACTGAGAGATAGTTCTATCTGAACCCTCAGATTGTACTGTACATAACACTGAGAGATAGTTCTATCTGAAGCCTCAGATTACACTGTACATAACACTGAGAGATAGTTCTATCTGAAGCCTCAGATTGTACTGTACGTAACACTGAGAGATAGTTCTATCTGAAGCCTCAGATTGTACTGTACATAACACTGAGAGATAGTTCTATCTGAAGCCTCAGATTGTACTGTTCATAACAGTGAGAGATCGTTCTATCTGAAGCCAAAGATTGTACTGTACATAACACACAGAGATAGTTCTATCTGAAGCCTCAAATTGTACTGTGCATAACACAGAGATAATTCTATCTGAATCCTCAGATTGTACTGTACATAACACTGAAAGATAGTTCTATCTGAAGCCTCAGATTGTACTGTACATAACACTGAGAGATAGTTCTATCTGAAGCCTCAGATTGTACTGTACGTAACACTGAGAGAAAGTTCTATCTGAAGCCTCAGATTGTACTGTACGTAACACTGAGAGATAGTTCTATCTGAAGCCTCAGATTGTACTGTACATAACACTGAGAGATAGTTCTATCTGAAGCCTCAGATTGTACTGTACATAACACTGAGAGATAGTTCTATCTGAAGCCTCAGATTGTACTGTACATAACACAGAGAGGTAGTTCTATCTGAAGCCTCAGATTGTACTGTACGTAACACTGAGAGATAGTTCTATCTGAAGCCTCAGATTGTACTGTACGTAACACTGAGAGATAGTTCTATCTGAAGCCAAAGATTGTACTGTACATAACACACAGAGATAGTTCTATCTGAAGCCTCAAATTGTACTGTGCATAACACTGAGAGATAGTTCTATCTGAAGCCTCAGATTGTACTGTACGTAACACTGAGAGATAGTTCTATCTGAAGCCAAAGATTGTACTGTACATAACACACAGAGATAGTTCTATCTGAAGCCTCAAATTGTAATGTGCATAACACTGAGAGATAGTTCTATCTGAATCCTCAGATTGTACTGTGCATAACACTGAGAGATAGTTCTATCTGAAGACTCAGATTGTACTGTACTTAACACTGAGAGATAGTTCTATCTGAAGCCTCAGATTGTACTGTACATAACACTGAGAGATAGTTCTATCTGAAGCCTCAGATTGTACTGTACGTAACACTGAGAGATAGTTCTATCTGAAGCCTCAGATTGTACTGTACATAACACTGAGAGATAGTTCTATCTGAAGCCTCAGATTGTACTGTACATAACACTGGGAGATAGTTCTATCTGAACCCTCAGATTGCACTGTACATAACACTGAGAGATAGTTCTATCTGAACCCTCAGATTGTACTGTACATAACACTGAGAGATAGTTCTATCTGAAGCCTCACATTGTACTGTACATAACACTGAGAGATAGTTCTATCTGAAGCCTCAGATTGTACTGTACATAACACAGAGAGATAGTTCTATCTGAAGCCTCAGATTGTACTGTACATAACACTGAGAGATAGTTCTATCTGAAGCCTCAGATTGTACTGTACAACACTGAGAGATAGTTCTATCTGAACCCTCAGATTGTACTCTACATAACACTGAGAGATAGTTCTATCTGAAGCCTCAGATTGTACTGTACATAACACTGAGAGATATTTCTATCTGAACCCTCAGATTGTACTGTACGTAACACTGAGAGATAGTTCTATCTGAAGCCTCAGAATGTATTGTACATAACACTGAGAGATAGTTCTATCTGAAGCCTCAGAATGTACTGTTCATAACACTGAGAGATCGTTCTATCTGAAGCCAAAGATTGTACTGTACATAACACACAGAGATAGTTCTATCTGAAGCCTCAAATTGTACTGTGCATAACACAGAGATAATTCCACCTGAATCCTCAGATTGTACTGTGCATAACACTGAGAGATAATTCTATCTGAAGCCTCAGATTGTACAGTACGTAAAACAGAGAGATAGTTCTATCTGAAGCCTCAGATTGTACTGTACATAACACTGAGAGATAGTTCTATCTGAAGCCTCAGATTGTACTGTACATAACACTGAGAGATAGTTCTATCTGAAGCCTCAGATTGTACTGTACGTAACACTGAGAGATAGTTCTATCTGAAGCCTCAGATTGTACTGTACGTAACACTGAGAGATAGTTCTATCTGAAGCCTCAGATTATATTGTACATAACACTGAGAGATAGTTCTATCTGAAGCCTCAGAATGTATTGTACATAACACAGAGAGATAGTTCTATCTGAAGCCTCAGAATGTATTGTACATAACACTGAGAGATAGTTCTATCTGAAGCCTCAGAATGTATTGTACATAACACTGAGAGATAATTCTATCTGAAGCCTCAGATTGTACTGTACATAACACTGAGAGATAGTTCTATCTGAAGCCTCAGAATGTATTGTACATAACACTGAGAGATAGTTCTATCTGAAGCCTCAGATTGTACTGTACATAACACAGAGATAATTCTATCTGAAGCCTCAGATTGTACTGTACATAACACTGAGAGATAGTTCTATCTGAACCCTCAGATTGTACTGTACATAACACTGAGAGATATTTCTATCTGAAACCTCACATTGTACTGTACGTAACACTGAGAGATAGTTCTATCTGAAGCCTCAGAATGTACTGTACATAACACTGAGAGATAGTTCTATCTGAAGCCTCAGATTGTACTGTACATAACACTGAGAGATAGTTCTATCTGAAGCCTCAGATTGGACTGTACATTACACTGAGAGATAGTTCTATCTGAAGCCTCAGATTGTACTGTACATAACACTGAGAGATAGTTCTACCTGAAGCCTCAGATTGTACTGTATGTAACACTGAGAGATAGTTCTATCTGAAGCCTCAGAATGTATTGTACATAACACTGAGAGATAATTCTATCTGAAGCCTCAGATTGTACTGTACATAACACTGAGAGATAGTTCTATGTGAAGCCTCAGAATGTATTGTACATAACACTGAGAGATAGTTCTATCTGAAGCCTCAGATTTTACTGTACATAACACAGAGATAATTCTATCTGAAGCCTCAGATTGTACTGTACATAACACTGAGAGATAGTTCTATCTGAACCCTCAGATTGTACTGTACATAACACTGAGAGATATTTCTATCTGAAACCTCACATTGTACTGTACGTAACACTGAGAGATAGTTCTATCTGAAGCCTCAGAATGTACTGTACATAACACTGAGAGATAGTTCTATCTGAAGCCTCAGATTGTACTGTACATAACACTGAGAGATAGTTCTATCTGAAGCCTCAGATTGTACTGTACATAACACTGAGAGATAGTTCTATCTGAAGCCTCAGATTGTACTGTACATAACACTGAGAGATAGTTCTATCTGAACCCTCAGATTGTACTGTACATAACACTGAGAGATAGTTCTATCTGAAGCCTCAGATTACACTGTACATAACACAGAGATAGTTCTTTCTGAAGCCTCAGATTGTACTGTACGTAACACTGAGAGATAGTTCTATCTGAAGCCTCAGATTGTACTGTACATAACACTGAGAGATAGTTCTATCTGAAGCCTCAGATTGTACTGTTCATAACACTGAGAGATCGTTCTATCTGAAGCCAAAGATTGTACTGTACATAACACACAGAGATAGTTCTATCTGAAGCCTCAAATTGTACTGTGCATAACACAGAGATAATTCTATCTGAATCCTCAGATTGTACTGTGCATAACACTGAGAGATAATTCTATCTGAAGCCTCAGATTGTACTGTACGTAAAACAGAGAGATAGTTCTATCTGAAGCCTCAGATTGTACTGTACATAACACTGAGAGATAGTTCTATCTGAAGCCTCAGATTGTACTGTACATAACACTGAGAGATAGTTCTATCTGAAGCCTCAGATTGTACTGTACGTAACACTGAGAGATAGTTCTATCTGAAGCCTCAGATTGTACTGTACGTAGCACTGAGAGATAGTTCTATCTGAAGCCTCAAATTTTATTGTACATAACACTGAGAGATAGTTCTATCTGAAGCCTCAGAATGTATTGTACATAACACTGAGAGATAGTTCTATCTGAAGCCTCAGAATGTATTGTACATAACACTGAGAGATAGTTCTATCTGAAGCCTCAGAATGTATTGTACATAACACTGAGAGATAATTCTACCTGAAGCCTCAGATTGTACTGTACATAACACTGAGAGATAGTTCTATCTGAAGCCTCAGAATGTATTGTACATAACACTGAGAGATAGTTCTATCTGAAGCCTCAGATTGTACTGTACATAACACAGAGATAATTCTATATGAAGCCTCAGATTGTACTGTACATAACACTGAGAGATAGTTCTATCTGAACCCTCAGATTGTACTGTACATAACACTGAGAGATATTTCTATCTGAAACCTCACATTGTACTGTACGTAACACTGAGAGATAGTTCTATCTGAAACCTCAGAATGTACTGTACATAACACTGAGAGATAGTTCTATCTGAAGCCTCAGATTGTACTGTACATAACACTGAGAGATAGTTCTATCTGAAGCCTCAGATTGTACTGTACATAACACTGAGAGATAGTTCTATCTGAAGCCTCAGATTGTACTGTACATAACACTGAGAGATAGTTCTACCTGAAGCCTCAGATTGTACTGTATGTAACACTGAGAGATAGTTCTATCTGAAGCCTCAGATTGTACTGTACATAACACAGAGAGATAGTTCTATCTGAAGCCTCAGATTGTACTGTACATAACACTGAGAGATAGTTCTATCTGAAACCTCAGATTGTACTGTTCATAACACTGAGAGATAGTTCTATCTGAAGCCTCAGATTGTACTGTTCATAACACTGAGAGATAGTTCTACCTGAAGCCTCAGATTACACTGTACATAACACTGAGAGATAGTTCTATCTGAAGCCTCAGATTGTACTGTACGTAACACTGAGAGATAGTTCTATCTGAAGCCTCAGATTGTACTGTACATAACACTGAGAGATAGTTCTATCTGAAGCCTCAGATTATACTGTTCATAACACTGAGAGATCGTTCTATCTGAAGCCAAAGATTGTACTGTACATAACACACAGAGATAGTTCTATCTGAAGCCTCAAATTGTACTGTGCATAACACAGAGATAATTCTATCTGAATCCTCAGATTGTACTGTGCATAACACTGAGAGATAATTCTATCTGAAGCCTCAGATTGTACTGTACGTAAAACAGAGAGATAGTTCTATCTGAAGCCTCAGATTGTACTGTACATAACACTGAGAGATAGTTCTATCTGAAGCCTCAGATTGTACTGTACATAACACTGAGAGATAGTTCTATCGGAAGCCTCAGATTGTACTGTACGTAACACTGAGAGATAGTTCTATCTGAAGCCTCAGATTGTACTGTACGTAACACTGAGAGATAGTTCTATCTGAAGCCTCAGATTATATTGTACATAACACTGAGAGATAGTTCTATCTGAAGCCTCAGAATGTATTGTACATAACACTGAGAGATATTTCTATCTGAAGCCTCAGAATGTATTGTACATAACACTGAGAGATAGTTCTATCTGAAGCCTCAGAATGTATTGTACATAACACAGAGATAATTCTATCTGAAGCCTCAGATTGTACTGTATATAACACTGAGAGATAGTTCTATCTGAAGCCTCAGAATGTATTGTACATAACACTGAGAGATAGGTCTATCTGAAGCCTCAGATTGTACTGTACATAACACAGAGATAATTCTATCTGAAGCCTCAGATTGTACTGTACATAACACTGAGAGATAGTTCTATCTGAACCCTCAGATTGTACTGTACATAACACTGAGAGATATTTCTACCTGAAACCTCACATTGTACTGTACGTAACACTGAGAGATAGTTCTATCTGAAGCCTCAGAATGTTCTGTACATAACACTGAGAGATAGTTCTATCTGAAGCCTCAGATTGTACTGTACATAACACTGACAGATAGTTCTATCTGAAGCCTCAGATTGTACTGTACATAACACTGAGAGATAGTTCTATCTGAAGCCTCAGATTGTACTGTACATAACACTGAGAGATAGTTCTACCTGAAGCCTCAGATTGTACTGTATGTAACACTGAGAGCTAGTTCTATCTGAAGCCTCAGATTGTACTGTACATAACACAGAGAGGTAGTTCTATCTGAAGCCTCAGATTGTACTGTACATAACACTGAGAGATAGTTCTATCTGAAACCTCAGATTGTACTGTTCATAACACTGAGAGATAGTTCTATCCGAAGCCTCAGATTGTACTGTTCATAACACTGAGAGATAGTTCTTTCTGAAACCTCAGATTGTACTGTACATAACACTGAGAGATATTTCTATCTGAAACCTCAGATTGTACTGTACATAACACTGAGAGATATTTCTATCTGAAACCTCAGATTGTACTGTACGTAACACTGAGAGATAGTTCTATCTGAAGCCTCAGATTGTACTGTACATAACACTGAGAGATAGTTCTATCTGAAGCCTCAGATTGTACTGTACATAACACTGAGAGATAGTTCTATCTGAAGCCTCAGATTGTACTGTACATAACACTGAGAGATAGTTCTATCTGAAGCGTCAGATTGTACTGTACATAACACTGAGAGATAGTTCTACCTGAAGCCTCAGATTGTACTGTATGTAACACTGAGAGCTAGTTCTATCTGAAGCCTCAGATTGTACTGTACATAACACAGAGAGGTAGTTCTATCTGAAGCCTCAGATTGTACTGTACATAACACTGAGAGATAGTTCTATCTGAAACCTCAGATTGTACTGTTCATAACACTGAGAGATAGTTCTATCTGAAGCCTCAGATTGTACTGTTCATAACACTGAGAGATAGTTCTATCTGAAACCTCAGATTGTATTGTACATAACACTGAGAGATATTACTATCTGAAACCTCAGATTGTACTGTACATAACACTGAGAGATATTTCTACCTGAAACCTCAGATTGTACTGTACGTAACACTGAGAGATAGTTCTATCTGAAGCCTCAGATTGTACTGTACATAACACTGAGAGATAGTTCTATCTGAAGCCTCAGATTGTACTGTACATAACACTGAGAGATAGTTCTATCTGAAGCCTCATATTGTACTGTACATAACACTGAGAGATAGTTCTATCTGAAACCTCAGATTGTACTGTACATAACACTGAGAGATAGTTCTATCTGAAGCCTCAGATTGTACTGTTCATAACACTGAGAGATAGTTCTATCTGAAACCTCAGATTGTACTGTTCATAACACTGAGAGATAGTTCTACCTGAAGCCTCAGATTGTACTGTTCATAACACTGAGAGATAGTTCTATCTGAAACCTCAGATTGTACTGTTCATAACACTGAGAGATAGTTCTATCTGAAACCTCAGATTGTACTGTTCATAACACTGAGAGATAGTTCTATCTGAAGCCTCAGATTGTACTGTACATAACACTGAGAGATAGTTCTATCTGAAGCCTCAGATTGTACTGTACATAACACTGAGAGATAGTTCTATCTGAAGCCTCAGATTGTACTGTACGTAACACTGAGAGATAGTTCTATCTGAAGCCTCAGATTATATTGTACATAACACTGAGAGATAGTTCTATCTGAAGCCTCAGAATGTATTGTACAGAACACTGAGAGATATTTCTATCTGAAGCCTCAGAATGTATTGTACATAACACTGAGAGATAGTTCTATCTGAAGCCTCAGAATGTATTGGACATAACACTGAGAGATAATTCTATCTGAAGCCTCAGATTGTACTGTACATAACACTGAGAGATAGTTCTATCTGAAGCCTCAGAATGTATTGTACATAACACTGAGAGATAGTTCTATCTGAAGCCTCAGATTGTACTGTACATAACACAGAGATAATTCTATCTGAAGCCTCAGATTGTACTGTACATAACACTGAGAGATAGTTCTATCTGAACCCTCAGATTGTACTGTACATAACACTGAGAGATATTTCTATCTGAAACCTCACATTGTACTGTACGTAACACTGAGAGATAGTTCTATCTGAAGCCTCAGAATGTACTGTACATAACACTGAGAGATAGTTCTATCTGAAGCCTCAGATTGTACTGTACATAACACTGAGAGATAGTTCTATCTGAAGCCTCAGATTGTACTGTACATAACACTGAGAGATAGTTCTATCTGAAGCCTCAGATTGTACTGTACATAACACTGAGAGATAGTTCTACCTGAAGCCTCAGATTGTACTGTATGTAACACTGAGAGATAGTTCTATCTGAAGCCTCAGATTGTACTGTACATAACACAGAGAGGTAGTTCTATCTGAAGCCTCAGATTGTACTGTACATAACACTGAGAGATAGTTCTATCTGAAACCTCAGATTGTACTGTTCATAACACTGAGAGATAGTTCTATCTGAAGCCTCAGATTGTACTGTTGATAACACTGAGAGATAGTTCTATCTGAAACCTCAGATTGTACTGTACAAAACACTGAGAGATATTTCTATCTGAAACCTCAGATTGTACTGTACATAACACTGAGAGATATTTCTATCTGAAGCCTCAGAATGTATTGTACATAACACTGAGAGATAGTTCTATCTGAAGCCTCAGAATGTATTGTACATAACACAGAGATAATTCTATCAGAAGCCTCAGATTGTACTGTACATAACACTGAGAGATAGTTCTATCTGAAGCCTCAGAATGTATTGTACATAACACTGAGAGATAGTTCTATCTGAAGCCTCAGATTGTACTGTACATAACACAGAGATAATTCTATCTGAAGCCTCAGATTGTACTGTACATAACACTGAGAGATAGTTCTATCTGAACCCTCAGATTGTACTGTACATAACACTGAGAGATATTTCTACCTGAAACCTCACATTGTACTGTACGTAACACTGAGAGATAGTTCTATCTGAAGCCTCAGAATGTTCTGTACATAACACTGAGAGATAGTTCTATCTGAAGCCTCAGATTGTACTGTACATAACACTGACAGATAGTTCTATCTGAAGCCTCAGATTGTACTGTACATAACACTGAGAGATAGTTCTATCTGAAGCCTCAGATTGTACTGTACATAACACTGAGAGATAGTTCTACCTGAAGCCTCAGATTGTACTGTATGTAACACTGAGAGCTAGTTCTATCTGAAGCCTCAGATTGTACTGTACATAACACAGAGAGGTAGTTCTATCTGAAGCCTCAGATTGTACTGTACATAACACTGAGAGATAGTTCTATCTGAAACCTCAGATTGTACTGTCCATAACACTGAGAGATAGTTCTATCCGAAGCCTCAGATTGTACTGTTCATAACACTGAGAGATAGTTCTATCTGAAACCTCAGATTGTACTGTACATAACACTGAGAGATATTTCTATCTGAAACCTCAGATTGTACTGTACATAACACTGAGAGATATTTCTATCTGAAACCTCAGATTGTACTGTACGTAACACTGAGAGATAGTTCTATCTGAAGCCTCAGATTGTACTGTACATAACACTGAGAGATAGTTCTATCTGAAGCCTCAGATTGTACTGTACATAACACTGAGAGATAGTTCTATCTGAAGCCTCAGATTGTACTGTACATAACACTGAGAGATAGTTCTATCTGAAGCGTCAGATTGTACTGTACATAACACTGAGAGATAGTTCTACCTGAAGCCTCAGATTGTACTGTATGTAACACTGAGAGCTAGTTCTATCTGAAGCCTCAGATTGTACTGTACATAACACAGAGAGGTAGTTCTATCTGAAGCCTCAGATTGTACTGTACATAACACTGAGAGATAGTTCTATCTGAAACCTCAGATTGTACTGTTCATAACACTGAGAGATAGTTCTATCTGAAGCCTCAGATTGTACTGTTCATAACACTGAGAGATAGTTCTATCTGAAACCTCAGATTGTATTGTACATAACACTGAGAGATATTACTATCTGAAACCTCAGATTGTACTGTACATAACACTGAGAGATATTGTTACCTGAAACCTCAGATTGTACTGTACGTAACACTGAGAGATAGTTCTATCTGAAGCCTCAGATTGTACTGTACATAACACTGAGAGATAGTTCTATCTGAAGCCTCAGATTGTACTGTACATAACACTGAGAGATAGTTCTATCTGAAGCCTCATATTGTACTGTACATAACACTGAGAGATAGTTCTATCTGAAACCTCAGATTGTACTGTACATAACACTGAGAGATAGTTCTATCTGAAGCCTCAGATTGTACTGTTCATAACACTGAGAGATAGTTCTATCTGAAACCTCAGATTGTACTGTTCATAACACTGAGAGATAGTTCTACCTGAAGCCTCAGATTGTACTGTTCATAACACTGAGAGATAGTTCTATCTGAAACCTCAGATTGTACTGTTCATAACACTGAGAGATAGTTCTATCTGAAACCTCAGATTGTACTGTTCATAACACTGAGAGATAGTTCTATCTGAAGCCTCAGATTGTACTGTACATAACACTGAGAGATAGTTCTATCTGAAGCCTCAGATTGTACTGTACATAACACTGAGAGATAGTTCTATCTGAAGCCTCAGATTGTACTGTACGTAACACTGAGAGATAGTTCTATCTGAAGCCTCAGATTATATTGTACATAACACTGAGAGATAGTTCTATCTGAAGCCTCAGAATGTATTGTACAGAACACTGAGAGATATTTCTATCTGAAGCCTCAGAATGTATTGTACATAACACTGAGAGATAGTTCTATCTGAAGCCTCAGAATGTATTGGACATAACACTGAGAGATAATTCTATCTGAAGCCTCAGATTGTACTGTACATAACACTGAGAGATAGTTCTATCTGAAGCCTCAGAATGTATTGTACATAACACTGAGAGATAGTTCTATCTGAAGCCTCAGATTGTACTGTACATAACACAGAGATAATTCTATCTGAAGCCTCAGATTGTACTGTACATAACACTGAGAGATAGTTCTATCTGAACCCTCAGATTGTACTGTACATAACACTGAGAGATATTTCTATCTGAAACCTCACATTGTACTGTACGTAACACTGAGAGATAGTTCTATCTGAAGCCTCAGAATGTACTGTACATAACACTGAGAGATAGTTCTATCTGAAGCCTCAGATTGTACTGTACATAACACTGAGAGATAGTTCTATCTGAAGCCTCAGATTGTACTGTACATAACACTGAGAGATAGTTCTATCTGAAGCCTCAGATTGTACTGTACATAACACTGAGAGATAGTTCTACCTGAAGCCTCAGATTGTACTGTATGTAACACTGAGAGATAGTTCTATCTGAAGCCTCAGATTGTACTGTACATAACACAGAGAGGTAGTTCTATCTGAAGCCTCAGATTGTACTGTACATAACACTGAGAGATAGTTCTATCTGAAACCTCAGATTGTACTGTTCATAACACTGAGAGATAGTTCTATCTGAAGCCTCAGATTGTACTGTTGATAACACTGAGAGATAGTTCTATCTGAAACCTCAGATTGTACTGTACAAAACACTGAGAGATATTTCTATCTGAAACCTCAGATTGTACTGTACATAACACTGAGAGATATTTCTATCTGAAGCCTCAGAATGTATTGTACATAACACTGAGAGATAGTTCTATCTGAAGCCTCAGAATGTATTGTACATAACACAGAGATAATTCTATCAGAAGCCTCAGATTGTACTGTACATAACACTGAGAGATAGTTCTATCTGAAGCCTCAGAATGTATTGTACATAACACTGAGAGATAGTTCTATCTGAAGCCTCAGATTGTACTGTACATAACACAGAGATAATTCTATCTGAAGCCTCAGATTGTACTGTACATAACACTGAGAGATAGTTCTATCTGAACCCTCAGATTGTACTGTACATAACACTGAGAGATATTTCTACCTGAAACCTCACATTGTACTGTACGTAACACTGAGAGATAGTTCTATCTGAAGCCTCAGAATGTTCTGTACATAACACTGAGAGATAGTTCTATCTGAAGCCTCAGATTGTACTGTACATAACACTGACAGATAGTTCTATCTGAAGCCTCAGATTGTACTGTACATAACACTGAGAGATAGTTCTATCTGAAGCCTCAGATTGTACTGTACATAACACTGAGAGATAGTTCTACCTGAAGCCTCAGATTGTACTGTATGTAACACTGAGAGCTAGTTCTATCTGAAGCCTCAGATTGTACTGTACATAACACAGAGAGGTAGTTCTATCTGAAGCCTCAGATTGTACTGTACATAACACTGAGAGATAGTTCTATCTGAAACCTCAGATTGTACTGTCCATAACACTGAGAGATAGTTCTATCCGAAGCCTCAGATTGTACTGTTCATAACACTGAGAGATAGTTCTATCTGAAACCTCAGATTGTACTGTACATAACACTGAGAGATATTTCTATCTGAAACCTCAGATTGTACTGTACATAACACTGAGAGATATTTCTATCTGAAACCTCAGATTGTACTGTACGTAACACTGAGAGATAGTTCTATCTGAAGCCTCAGATTGTACTGTACATAACACTGAGAGATAGTTCTATCTGAAGCCTCAGATTGTACTGTACATAACACTGAGAGATAGTTCTATCTGAAGCCTCAGATTGTACTGTACATAACACTGAGAGATAGTTCTATCTGAAGCGTCAGATTGTACTGTACATAACACTGAGAGATAGTTCTACCTGAAGCCTCAGATTGTACTGTATGTAACACTGAGAGCTAGTTCTATCTGAAGCCTCAGATTGTACTGTACATAACACAGAGAGGTAGTTCTATCTGAAGCCTCAGATTGTACTGTACATAACACTGAGAGATAGTTCTATCTGAAACCTCAGATTGTACTGTTCATAACACTGAGAGATAGTTCTATCTGAAGCCTCAGATTGTACTGTTCATAACACTGAGAGATAGTTCTATCTGAAACCTCAGATTGTACTGTACATAAAACTGAGAGATATTACTATCTGAAACCTCAGATTGTACTGTACATAACACTGAGAGATATTTCTACCTGAAACCTCAGATTGTACTGTACGTAACACTGAGAGATAGTTCTATCTGAAGCCTCAGATTGTACTGTACATAACACTGAGAGATAGTTCTATCTGAAGCCTCAGATTGTACTGTACATAACACTGAGAGATAGTTCTATCTGAAGCCTCATATTGTACTGTACATAACACTGAGAGATAGTTCTATCTGAAACCTCAGATTGTACTGTACATAACACTGAGAGATAGTTCTCTCTGAAGCCTCAGATTGTACTGTTCATAACACTGAGAGATAGTTCTATCTGAAACCTCAGATTGTACTGTTCATAACACTGAGAGATAGTTCTACCTGAAGCCTCAGATTGTACTGTTCATAACACTGAGAGATAGTTCTATCTGAAACCTCAGATTGTACTGTTCATAACACTGAGAGATAGTTCTATCTGAAACCTCAGATTGTACTGTTCATAACACTGAGAGATAGTTCTATCTGAAGCCTCAGATTGTACTGTACATAACACTGAGAGATAGTTCTATCTGAAGCCTCAGATTGTACTGTACATAACACTGAGAGATAGTTCTATCTGAAGCCTCAGATTGTACTGTACGTAACACTGAGAGATAGTTCTATCTGAAGCCTCAGATTATATTGTACATAACACTGAGAGATAGTTCTATCTGAAGCCTCAGAATGTATTGTACATAACACTGAGAGATATTTCTATCTGAAGCCTCAGAATGTATTGTACATAACACTGAGAGATAGTTCTATCTGAAGCCTCAGAATGTATTGTACATAACACTGAGAGATAATTCTATCTGAAGCCTCAGATTGTACTGTACATAACACTGAGAGATAGTTCTATCTGAAGCCTCAGAATGTATTGTACATAACACTGAGAGATAGTTCTATCTGAAGCCTCAGATTGTACTGTACATAACACAGAGATAATTCTATCTGAAGCCTCAGATTGTACTGTACATAACACTGAGAGATAGTTCTATCTGAACCCTCAGATTGTACTGTACATAACACTGAGAGATATTTCTATCTGAAACCTCACATTGTACTGTACGTAACACTGAGAGATAGTTCTATCTGAAGCCTCAGAATGTACTGTACATAACACTGAGAGATAGTTCTATCTGAAGCCTCAGATTGTACTGTACATAACACTGAGAGATAGTTCTATCTGAAGCCTCAGATTGTACTGTACATAACACTGAGAGATAGTTCTATCTGAAGCCTCAGATTGTACTGTACATAACACTGAGAGATAGTTCTACCTGAAGCCTCAGATTGTACTGTATGTAACACTGAGAGATAGTTCTATCTGAAGCCTCAGATTGTACTGTACATAACACAGAGAGGTAGTTCTATCTGAAGCCTCAGATTGTACTGTACATAACACTGAGAGATAGTTCTATCTGAAACCTCAGATTGTACTGTTCATACCACTGAGAGATAGTTCTATCTGAAGCCTCAGATTGTACTGTTCATAACACTGAGAGATAGTTCTATCTGAAACCTCAGATTGTACTGTACAAAACACTGAGAGATATTTCTAACTGAAACCTCAGATTGTACTGTACATAACACTGAGAGATAGTTATATCTGAAGCCTCAGATTACACTGTACATAACACAGAGATAGTTCTTTCTGAAGCCTCAGATTGTACTGTACGTAACACTGAGAGATAGTTCTATCTGAAGCCTCAGATTGTACTGTACATAACACTGAGAGATAGTTCTATCTGAAGCCTCAGATTGTACTGTTCATAACACTGAGAGATCGTTCTATCTGAAGCCAAAGATTGTACTGTACATAACACACAGAGATAGTTCTATCTGAAGCCTCAAATTGTACTGTGCATAACACAGAGATAATTCTATCTGAATCCTCAGATTGTACTGTGCATAACACTGAGAGATAATTCTATCTGAAGCCTCAGATTGTACTGTACGTAAAACAGAGAGATAGTTCTATCTGAAGCCTCAGATTGTACTGTACATAACACTGAGAGATAGTTCTATCTGAAGCCTCAGATTGTACTGTACATAACACTGAGAGATAGTTCTATCTGAAGCCTCAGATTGTACTGTACGTAACACTGAGAGATAGTTCTATCTGAAGCCTCAGATTGTACTGTACGTAGCACTGAGAGATAGTTCTATCTGAAGCCTCAGATTTTATTGTACATAACACTGAGAGATAGTTCTATCTGAAGCCTCAGAATGTATTGTACATAACACTGAGAGATAGTTCTATCTGAAGCCTCAGAATGTATTGTACATAACACTGAGAGATAGTTCTATCTGAAGCCTCAGAATGTATTGTACATAACACTGAGAGATAATTCTATCTGAAGCCTCAGATTGTACTGTACATAACACTGAGAGATAGTTCTATCTGAAGCCTCAGAATGTATTGTACATAACACTGAGAGATAGTTCTATCTGAAGCCTCAGATTGTACTGTACATAACACAGAGATAATTCTATATGAAGCCTCAGATTGTACTGTACATAACACTGAGAGATAGTTCTATCTGAACCCTCAGATTGTACTGTACATAACACTGAGAGATATTTCTATCTGAAACCTCACATTGTACTGTACGTAACACTGAGAGATAGTTCTATCTGAAGCCTCAGAATGTACTGTACATAACACTGAGAGATAGTTCTATCTGAAGCCTCAGATTGTACTGTACATAACACTGAGAGATAGTTCTATCTGAAGCCTCAGATTGTACTGTACATAACACTGAGAGATAGTTCTATCTGAAGCCTCAGATTGTACTGTACATAACACTGAGAGATAGTTCTACCTGAAGCCTCAGATTGTACTGTATGTAACACTGAGAGATAGTTCTATCTGAAGCCTCAGATTGTACTGTACATAACACAGAGAGATAGTTCTATCTGAAGCCTCAGATTGTACTGTACATAACACTGAGAGATAGTTCTATCTGAAACCTCAGATTGTACTGTTCATAACACTGAGAGATAGTTCTATCTGAAGCCTCAGATTGTACTGTTCATAACACTGAGAGATAGTTCTACCTGAAGCCTCAGATTACACTGTACATAACACTGAGAGATAGTTCTATCTGAAGCCTCAGATTGTACTGTACGTAACACTGAGAGATAGTTCTATCTGAAGCCTCAGATTGTACTGTACATAACACTGAGAGATAGTTCTATCTGAAGCCTCAGATTATACTGTTCATAACACTGAGAGATCGTTCTATCTGAAGCCAAAGATTGTACTGTACATAACACACAGAGATAGTTCTATCTGAAGCCTCAAATTGTACTGTGCATAACACAGAGATAATTCTATCTGAATCCTCAGATTGTACTGTGCATAACACTGAGAGATAATTCTATCTGAAGCCTCAGATTGTACTGTACGTAAAACAGAGAGATAGTTCTATCTGAAGCCTCAGATTGTACTGTACATAACACTGAGAGATAGTTCTATCTGAAGCCTCAGATTGTACTGTACATAACACTGAGAGATAGTTCTATCTGAAGCCTCAGATTGTACTGTACGTAACACTGAGAGATAGTTCTATCTGAAGCCTCAGATTGTACTGTACGTAACACTGAGAGATAGTTCTATCTGAAGCCTCAGATTATATTGTACATAACACTGAGAGATAGTTCTATCTGAAGCCTCAGAATGTATTGTACATAACACTGAGAGATATTTCTATCTGAAGCCTCAGAATGTATTGTACATAACACTGAGAGATAGTTCTATCTGAAGCCTCAGAATGTATTGTACATAACACAGAGATAATTCTATCTGAAGCCTCAGATTGTACTGTATATAACACTGAGAGATAGTTCTATCTGAAGCCTCAGAATGTATTGTACATAACACTGAGAGATAGGTCTATCTGAAGCCTCAGATTGTACTGTACATAACACAGAGATAATTCTATCTGAAGCCTCAGATTGTACTGTACATAACACTGAGAGATAGTTCTATCTGAACCCTCAGATTGTACTGTACATAACACTGAGAGATATTTCTACCTGAAACCTCACATTGTACTGTACGTAACACTGAGAGATAGTTCTATCTGAAGCCTCAGAATGTTCTGTACATAACACTGAGAGATAGTTCTATCTGAAGCCTCAGATTGTACTGTACATAACACTGACAGATAGTTCTATCTGAAGCCTCAGATTGTACTGTACATAACACTGAAAGATAGTTCTATCTGAAGCCTCAGATTGTACTGTACATAACACTGAGAGATAGTTCTACCTGAAGCCTCAGATTGTACTGTACGTAACACTGAGAGCTAGTTCTATCTGAAGCCTCAGATTGTACTGTACATAACACAGAGAGGTAGTTCTATCTGAAGCCTCAGATTGTACTGTACATAACACTGAGAGATAGTTCTATCTGAAACCTCAGATTGTACTGTTCATAACACTGAGAGATAGTTCTATCCGAAGCCTCAGATTGTACTGTTCATAACACTGAGAGATAGTTCTTTCTGAAACCTCAGATTGTACTGTACATAACACTGAGAGATATTTCTATCTGAAACCTCAGATTGTACTGTACATAACACTGAGAGATATTTCTATCTGAAACCTCAGATTGTACTGTACGTAACACTGAGAGATAGTTCTATCTGAAGCCTCAGATTGTACTGTACATAACACTGAGAGATAGTTCTATCTGAAGCCTCAGATTGTACTGTACATAACACTGAGAGATAGTTCTATCTGAAGCCTCAGATTGTACTGTACATAACACTGAGAGATAGTTCTATCTGAAGCGTCAGATTGTACTGTACATAACACTGAGAGATAGTTCTACCTGAAGCCTCAGATTGTACTGTATGTAACACTGAGAGCTAGTTCTATCTGAAGCCTCAGATTGTACTGTACATAACACAGAGAGGTAGTTCTATCTGAAGCCTCAGATTGTACTGTACATAACACTGAGAGATAGTTCTATCTGAAACCTCAGATTGTACTGTTCATAACACTGAGAGATAGTTCTATCTGAAGCCTCAGATTGTACTGTTCATAACACTGAGAGATAGTTCTATCTGAAACCTCAGATTGTACTGTACATAACACTGAGAGATATTACTATCTGAAACCTCAGATTGTACTGTACATAACACTGAGAGATATTTCTACCTGAAACCTCAGATTGTACTGTACGTAACACTGAGAGATAGTTCTATCTGAAGCCTCAGATTGTACTGTACATAACACTGAGAGATAGTTCTATCTGAAGCCTCAGATTGTACTGTACATAACACTGAGAGATAGTTCTATCTGAAGCCTCATATTGTACTGTACATAACACTGAGAGATAGTTCTATCTGAAACCTCAGATTGTACTGTACATAACACTGAGAGATAGTTCTATCTGAAGCCTCAGATTGTACTGTTCATAACACTGAGAGATAGTTCTATCTGAAACCTCAGATTGTACTGTTCATAACACTGAGAGATAGTTCTACCTGAAGCCTCAGATTGTACTGTTCATAACACTGAGAGATAGTTCTATCTGAAACCTCAGATTGTACTGTTCATAACACTGAGAGATAGTTCTATCTGAAACCTCAGATTGTACTGTTCATAACACTGAGAGATAGTTCTATCTGAAGCCTCAGATTGTACTGTACATAACACTGAGAGATAGTTCTATCTGAAGCCTCAGATTGTACTGTACATAACACTGAGAGATAGTTCTATCTGAAGCCTCAGATTGTACTGTACGTAACACTGAGAGATAGTTCTATCTGAAGCCTCAGATTATATTGTACATAACACTGAGAGATAGTTCTATCTGAAGCCTCAGAATGTATTGTACATAACACTGAGAGATATTTCTATCTGAAGCCTCAGAATGTATTGTACATAACACTGAGAGATAGTTCTATCTGAAGCCTCAGAATGTATTGGACATATCACTGAGAGATAATTCTATCTGAAGCCTCAGATTGTACTGTACATAACACTGAGAGATAGTTCTATCTGAAGCCTCAGAATGTATTGTACATAACACTGAGAGATAGTTCTATCTGAAGCCTCAGATTGTACTGTACATAACACAGAGATAATTCTATCTGAAGCCTCAGATTGTACTGTACATAACACTGAGAGATAGTTCTATCTGAACCCTCAGATTGTACTGTACATAACACTGAGAGATATTTCTATCTGAAACCTCACATTGTACTGTACGTAACACTGAGAGATAGTTCTATCTGAAGCCTCAGAATGTACTGTACATAACACTGAGAGATAGTTCTATCTGAAGCCTCAGATTGTACTGTACATAACACTGAGAGATAGTTCTATCTGAAGCCTCAGATTGTACTGTACATAACACTGAGAGATAGTTCTATCTGAAGCCTCAGATTGTACTGTACATAACACTGAGAGATAGTTCTACCTGAAGCCTCAGATTATACTGTATGTAACACTGAGAGATAGTTCTATCTGAAGCCTCAGATTGTACTGTACATAACACAGAGAGGTAGTTCTATCTGAAGCCTCAGATTGTACTGTACATAACACTGAGAGATAGTTCTATCTGAAACCTCAGATTGTACTGTTCATAACACTGAGAGATAGTTCTATCTGAAGCCTCAGATTGTACTGTTGATAACACTGAGAGATAGTTCTATCTGAAACCTCAGATTGTACTGTACAAAACACTGAGAGATATTTCTATCTGAAACCTCAGATTGTACTGTACATAACACTGAGAGATATTTCTATCTGAAGCCTCAGAATGTATTGTACATAACACAGAGATAATTCTATCAGAAGCCTCAGATTGTACTGTACATAACACTGAGAGATAGTTCTATCTGAAGCCTCAGAATGTATTGTACATAACACTGAGAGATAGTTCTATCTGAAGCCTCAGATTGTACTGTACATAACACAGAGAAAATTCTATCTGAAGCCTCAGATTGTACTGTACATAACACTGAGAGATAGTTCTATCTGAACCCTCAGATTGTACTGTACATAACACTGAGAGATATTTCTACCTGAAACCTCACATTGTACTGTACGTAACACTGAGAGATAGTTCTATCTGAAGCCTCAGAATGTTCTGTACATAACACTGAGAGATAGTTCTATCTGAAGCCTCAGATTGTACTGTACATAACACTGACAGATAGTTCTATCTGAAGCCTCAGATTGTACTGTACATAACACTGAGAGATAGTTCTATCTGAAGCCTCAGATTGTACTGTACATAACACTGAGAGATAGTTCTACCTGAAGCCTCAGATTGTACTGTATGTAACACTGAGAGCTAGTTCTATCTGAAGCCTCAGATTGTACTGTACATAACACAGAGAGGTAGTTCTATCTGAAGCCTCAGATTGTACTGTACATAACACTGAGAGATAGTTCTATCTGAAACCTCAGATTGTACTGTCCATAACACTGAGAGATAGTTCTATCCGAAGCCTCAGATTGTACTGTTCATAACACTGAGAGATAGTTCTATCTGAAACCTCAGATTGTACTGTACATAACACTGAGAGATATTTCTATCTGAAACCTCAGATTGTACTGTACATAACACTGAGAGATATTTCTATCTGAAACCTCAGATTGTACTGTACGTAACACTGAGAGATAGTTCTATCTGAAGCCTCAGATTGTACTGTACATAACACTGAGAGATAGTTCTATCTGAAGCCTCAGATTGTACTGTACATAACACTGAGAGATAGTTCTATCTGAAGCCTCAGATTGTACTGTACATAACACTGAGAGATAGTTCTATCTGAAGCGTCAGATTGTACTGTACATAACACTGAGAGATAGTTCTACCTGAAGCCTCAGATTGTACTGTATGTAACACTGAGAGCTAGTTCTATCTGAAGCCTCAGATTGTACTGTACATAACACAGAGAGGTAGTTCTATCTGAAGCCTCAGATTGTACTGTACATAACACTGAGAGATAGTTCTATCTGAAACCTCAGATTGTACTGTTCATAACACTGAGAGATAGTTCTATCTGAAGCCTCAGATTGTACTGTTCATAACACTGAGAGATAGTTCTATCTGAAACCTCAGATTGTACTGTACATAAAACTGAGAGATATTACTATCTGAAACCTCAGATTGTACTGTACATAACACTGAGAGATATTTCTACCTGAAACCTCAGATTGTACTGTACGTAACACTGAGAGATAGTTCTATCTGAAGCCTCAGATTGTACTGTACATAACACTGAGAGATAGTTCTATCTGAAGCCTCAGATTGTACTGTACATAACACTGAGAGATAGTTCTATCTGAAGCCTCATATTGTACTGTACATAACACTGAGAGATAGTTCTATCTGAAACCTCAGATTGTACTGTACATAACACTGAGAGATAGTTCTCTCTGAAGCCTCAGATTGTACTGTTCATAACACTGAGAGATAGTTCTATCTGAAACCTCAGATTGTACTGTTCATAACACTGAGAGATAGTTCTACCTGAAGCCTCAGATTGTACTGTTCATAACACTGAGAGATAGTTCTATCTGAAACCTCAGATTGTACTGTTCATAACACTGAGAGATAGTTCTATCTGAAACCTCAGATTGTACTGTTCATAACACTGAGAGATAGTTCTATCTGAAGCCTCAGATTGTACTGTACATAACACTGAGAGATAGTTCTATCTGAAGCCTCAGATTGTACTGTACATAACACTGAGAGATAGTTCTATCTGAAGCCTCAGATTGTACTGTACGTAACACTGAGAGATAGTTCTATCTGAAGCCTCAGATTATATTGTACATAACACTGAGAGATAGTTCTATCTGAAGCCTCAGAATGTATTGTACATAACACTGAGAGATATTTCTATCTGAAGCCTCAGAATGTATTGTACATAACACTGAGAGATAGTTCTATCTGAAGCCTCAGAATGTATTGTACATAACACTGAGAGATAATTCTATCTGAAGCCTCAGATTGTACTGTACATAACACTGAGAGATATTTCTATCTGAAGCCTCAGAATGTATTGTACATAACACTGAGAGATAGTTCTATCTGAAACCTCAGATTGTACTGTACATAACACTGAGAGATAGTTCTCTCTGAAGCCTCAGATTGTACTGTTCATAACACTGAGAGATAGTTCTATCTGAAACCTCAGATTGTACTGTTCATAACACTGAGAGATAGTTCTACCTGAAGCCTCAGATTGTACTGTTCATAACACTGAGAGATAGTTCTATCTGAAACCTCAGATTGTACTGTTCATAACACTGAGAGATAGTTCTATCTGAAACCTCAGATTGTACTGTTCATAACACTGAGAGATAGTTCTATCTGAAGCCTCAGATTGTACTGTACATAACACTGAGAGATAGTTCTATCTGAAGCCTCAGATTGTACTGTACATAACACTGAGAGATAGTTCTATCTGAAGCCTCAGATTGTACTGTACGTAACACTGAGAGATAGTTCTATCTGAAGCCTCAGATTATATTGTACATAACACTGAGAGATAGTTCTATCTGAAGCCTCAGAATGTATTGTACATAACACTGAGAGATATTTCTATCTGAAGCCTCAGAATGTATTGTACATAACACTGAGAGATAGTTCTATCTGAAGCCTCAGAATGTATTGTACATAACACTGAGAGATAATTCTATCTGAAGCCTCAGATTGTACTGTACATAACACTGAGAGATATTTCTATCTGAAGCCTCAGAATGTATTGTACATAACACTGAGAGATAGTTCTATCTGAAGCCTCAGATTGTACTGTACATAACACAGAGATAATTCTATCTGAAGCCTCAGATTGTACTGTACATAACACTGAGAGATAGTTCTATCTGAACCCTCAGATTGTACTGTACATAACACTGAGAGATATTTCTATCTGAAACCTCACATTGTACTGTACGTAACACTGAGAGATAGTTCTATCTGAAGCCTCAGAATGTACTGCACATAACACTGAGAGATAGTTCTATCTGAAGCCTCAGATTGTACTGTACATAACACTGAGAGATAGTTCTATCTGAAGCCTCAGATTGTACTGTACATAACACTGAGAGATAGTTCTATCTGAAGCCTCAGATTGTACTGTACATAACACTGAGAGATAGTTCTACCTGAAGCCTCAGATTGTACTGTATGTAACACTGAGAGATAGTTCTATCTGAAGCCTCAGATTGTACTGTACATAACACAGAGAGGTAGTTCTATCTGAAGCCTCAGATTGTACTGTACATAACACTGAGAGATAGTTCTATCTGAAACCTCAGATTGTACTGTTCATACCACTGAGAGATAGTTCTATCTGAAGCCTCAGATTGTACTGTTCATAACACTGAGAGATAGTTCTATCTGAAACCTCAGATTGTACTGTACAAAACACTGAGAGATATTTCTATCTGAAACCTCAGATTGTACTGTACATAACACTGAGAGATATATTTATCTGAAACCTCAGATTGTACTGTACGTAACACTGAGAGATAGTTCTATCTGAAGCCTCAGATTGTACTGTACATAACACTGAGAGATAGTTCTATCTGAAGCCTCAGATTGTACTGTACATAACACTGAGAGATAGTTCTATCTGAAGCCTCAGATTGTACTGTACATAACACTGAGAGATAGTTCTATCTGAAGCGTCAGATTGTACTGTACATAACACTGAGAGATAGTTCTATCTGAAGCCTCAGATTGCACTGTACATAACACTGAGAGATAGTTCTATCTGAAGCTTTAGATTGTACTGTACATAACACAGAGAGATAGTTCTATCTGAAGCCTCAGATTGTACTGTACATAACACTGAGAGATAGTTCTATCTGAAGCCTCAGATTGTACTGTACATAACACTGAGAGATAGTTCTATCTGAAGCCTCAGATTGTACTGTACATAACACTGAGAGATAGTTCTATCTGAAGCCTCAGATTGTACTGTACATAACACTGAGAGAAAGTTCTATCTGAAACCTCAGATTGTACTGTTCATAACACTGAGAGATAGTTCTATCTGAAGCCTCAGATTGTACTGTACATAACACTGAGAGATAGTTCTATCTGAAGCCTCAGATTGTACTGTACATAACACTGAGAGATAGTTCTATCTGAAGCCTCAGATTGTACTGTACATAACACTGAGAGATAGTTCTATCTGAAGCCTCAGATTGTACTGTACATAACACTGAGTGATAGTTCTATCTGAAGCCTCAAATTGTACTGTGCATAACACAGAGATAATTCTATCTGAATCCTCAGATTGTACTGTGCATAACACTGAGAGATAATTCTATCTGAAGCCTCAGATTGTACTGTACGTAAAACAGAGAGATAGTTCTATCTGAAGCCTCAGATTGTACTGTACATAACACTGTGAGATAGTTCTATCTGAAGCCTCAGATTGTACTGTACATAACACTGAGAGATAGTTCTATCTGAAGCCTCAGATTGTACTGTACATAACACTGAGAGATAGTTCTATCTGAAGCCTCAGATTGTACTGTACATAACACTGAGAGAAAGTTCTATCTGAAACCTCAGATTGTACTGTTCATAACACTGAGAGATAGTTCTATCTGAAGCCTCAGATTGTACTGTACATAACACTGAGAGATAGTTCTATCTGAAGCCTCAGATTGTACTGTACATAACACTGAGAGATAGTTCTATCTGAAGCCTCAGATTGTACTGTACATAACACTGAGAGATAGTTCTATCTGAAGCCTCAGATTGTACTGTACATAACACTGAGTGATAGTTCTATCTGAAGCCTCAAATTGTACTGTGCATAACACAGAGATAATTCTATCTGAATCCTCAGATTGTACTGTGCATAACACTGAGAGATAATTCTATCTGAAGCCTCAGATTGTACTGTACGTAAAACAGAGAGATAGTTCTATCTGAAGCCTCAGATTGTACTGTACATAACACTGTGAGATAGTTCTATCTGAAGCCTCAGATTGTACTGTACATAACACTGAGAGATAGTTCTATCTGAAGCCTCAGATTGTACTGTACGTAACACTGAGAGATAGTTCTATCTGAAGCCTCAGATTGTACTGTACGTAACACTGAGAGATAGTTCTATCTGAAGCCTCAGATTATATTGTACATAACACTGAGAGATAGTTCTCTCTGAAGCCTCAGAATGTATTGTACATAACACTAAGAGATATTTCTATCTGAAGCCTCAGAATGTATTGTACATAACACTGAGAGATAGTTCTATCTGAAGCCTCAGAATGTATTGTACATAACACTGAGAGATAATTCTATCTGAAGCCTCAGATTGTACTGTACATAACACTGAGAGATAGTTCTATCTGAAGCCTCAGAATGTATTGTACATAACACTGAGAGATAGTTCTATCTGAAGCCTCAGATTGTACTGTACATAACACAGAGATAATTCTATCTGAAGCCTCAGATTGTACTGTACATAACACTGAGAGATAGTTCTATCTGAACCCTCAGATTGTACTGTACATAACACTGGGAGATATTTCTATCTGAAACCTCACATTGTACTGTACGTAACACTGAGAGATAGTTCTATCTGAAGCCTCAGAATGTACTGTACATAACACTGAGAGATAGTTCTATCTGAAGCCTCAGATTGTACTGTACATAACACTGAGAGATAGTTATATCTGAAGCCTCAGATTGTACTGTACATAACACTGAGAGATAGTTCTATCTGAAGCCTCAGATTGTACTGTACATAACACTGAGAGATAGTTCTACCTGAAGCCTCAGATTGTACTGTATGTAACACTGAGAGATAGTTCTATCTGAAGCCTCAGATTGTACTGTACATAACACAGAGAGGTAGTTCTATCTGAAGCCTCAGATTGTACTGTACATAACACTGAGAGATAGTTCTATCTGAAACCTCAGATTGTACTGTTCATAACACTGAGAGATAGTTCTATCTGAAGCCTCAGATTGTACTGTTCATAACACTGAGAGATAGTTCTATCTGAAACCTCAGATTGTACTGTACATAACACTGAGAGATATTTCTATCTGAAACCTCAGATTGTACTGTACATAACACTGAGAGATATTTCTATCTGAAACCTCAGATTGTACTGTACGTAACACTGAGAGATAGTTCTATCTGAAGCCTCAGATTGTACTGTACATAACACTGAGAGATAGTTCTATCTGAAGCCTCAGATTGTACTGTACATAACACTGAGAGATAGTTCTATCTGAAGCCTCAGATTGTACTGTACATAACACTGAGAGATAGTTCTATCTGAAGCGTCAGATTGTACTGTACATAACACTGAGAGATAGTTCTATCTGAAGCCTCAGATTGTACCGTACATAACACTGAGAGATAGTTCTATCTGAAGCTTTAGATTGTACTGTACATAACACAGAGAGATAGTTCTATCTGAAGCCTCAGATTGTACTGTACATAACACTGAGATATAGTTCTACCTGAAGCCTCAGATTGTACTGTACATAACACTGAGAGATAGTTCAATCTGAAGCCTCAGATTGTACTGTACATAACACTGAGAGATAGTTCTATCTGAAGCCTCAGATTGTACTGTACATAACACTGAGAGATAGTTCTATCTGAAACCTCAGATTGTACTGTACATAACACTGAGAGATAGTTCTATCTGAATCCTCAGATTCTACTGTACGTAACACTGAGAGATAGTTCTATCTGAAGCCTCAGATTGTACTGTACATAACACTGAGAGATATTTCTATCTGAAGCCTCAGATTCTACTGTACGTAACACTGAGAGATAGTTCTATCTGAATCCTCAGATTGTACTGTACATAACACTGAGAGATAGTTCTATCTGAAGCCTCAGATTGTACTGTACATAACACTGAGAGATAGTTCTATCTGAAGCCTCATATTGTACTGTACATAACACTGAGAGATAGTTCTATCTGAAACCTCAGATTGTACTGTACATAACACTGAGAGATAGTTCTATCTGAAGCCTCAGATTGTACTGTTCATAACACTGAGAGATAGTTCTATCTGAAACCTCAGATTGTACTGTTCATAACACTGAGAGATAGTTCTATCTGAAGCCTCAGATTGTACTGTTCATAACACTGAGAGATAGTTCTATCTGAAACCTCAGATTGTACTGTTCATAACACTGAGAGATAGTTCTATCTGAAACCTCAGATTGTACTGTTCATAACACTGAGAGATAGTTCTATCTGAAGCCTCAGATTGTACTGTACATAAAACTGAGAGATAGTTCTATCTGAAGCCTCAGATTGTACTGTACATAACACTGAGAGATAGTTCTATCTGAAGCCTCAGATTGTACTGTACATAACACTGAGAGATAGTTCTATCTGAAGCCTCAGATTGTACTGTACATAACACTGAGTGATAGTTCTATCTGAAGCCTCAGATTGTACTGTACATAACACTGAGAGATAGTTCTATCTGAAGCCTCAGATTGTACTGTACATAACACTGAGAGATAGTTCTATCTGAAGCCTCAGATTGTACTGTACATAACACTGAGAGATAGTTCTATCTGAAGCCTCAGATTGTACTGAACATAACACTGAGAGATAGTTCTATCTGAAGCCTCAGATTGTACTGTACATAACGCTGAGAGATCGTTCTATCTGAAGCCTCAGATTGTACTGTACATAACACTGAGAGATAGTTCTATCTGAAGCCTCAGATTGTACTGTACATAACACTGAGAGATAGTTCTATCTGAAGCCTCAGATTGTACTGTACATAACACTGAGTGATAGTTCTATCTGAAGCCTCAAATTGTACTGTGCATAACACAGAGATTATTCTATCTGAATCCTCAGATTGTACTGTACATAACACTGAGAGATAGTTCTATCTGAAACCTCAGATTGTACTGTTCATAACACTGAGAGATAGTTCTATCTGAAACCTCAGATTGTAATGTTCATAACACTGAGAGATAGTTCTATCTGAAACCTCAGATTGTACTGTTCATAACACTGAGAGATAGTTCTATCTGAAACCTCAGATTGTACTGTTCATAACACTGAGAGATAGTTCTATCTGAAGCCTCAGAATGTACTGTACATAACACTGAGAGATAGTTCTATCTGAAGCCTCAGATTGTACTGTACATAACACTGAGAGATAGTTCTATCTGAAGCCTCAGATTGTACTGTACATAACACTGAGAGATAGTTCTATCTGAAGCCTCAGATTGTACTGTACATAACACTGAGTGATAGTTCTATCTGAAGCCTCAAATTGTACTGTGCATAACACAGAGATAGTTCTATCTGAAGCCTCAGAATGTACTGTACATAACACTGAGAGATAGTTCTATCTGAAGCCTCAGATTGTACTGTACATAACACTGAGAGATAGTTCTATCTGAAGCCTCAGATTGTACTGTACATAACACTGAGAGATAGTTCTATCTGAAGCCTCAGATTGTACTGTACATAACACTGAGAGATAGTTCTACCTGAAGCCTCAGATTGTACTGTATGTAACACTGAGAGATAGTTCTATCTGAAGCCTCAGATTGTACTGTACATAACACAGAGAGGTAGTTCTATCTGAAGCCTCAGATTGTACTGTACATAACACTGAGAGATAGTTCTATCTGAAGCCTCAGATTGTACTGTACATAACACTGAGAGATAGTTCTATCTGAAGCCTCATATTGTACTGTACATAACACTGAGAGATAGTTCTATCTGAAACCTCAGATTGTACTGTACATAACACTGAGAGATAGTTCTCTCTGAAGCCTCAGATTGTACTGTTCATAACACTGAGAGATAGTTCTATCTGAAACCTCAGATTGTACTGTTCATAACACTGAGAGATAGTTCTACCTGAAGCCTCAGATTGTACTGTTCATAACACTGAGAGATAGTTCTATCTGAAACCTCAGATTGTACTGTTCATAACACTGAGAGATAGTTCTATCTGAAACCTCAGATTGTACTGTTCATAACACTGAGAGATAGTTCTATCTGAAGCCTCAGATTGTACTGTACATAACACTGAGAGATAGTTCTATCTGAAGCCTCAGATTGTACTGTACATAACACTGAGAGATAGTTCTATCTGAAGCCTCAGATTGTACTGTACGTAACACTGAGAGATAGTTCTATCTGAAGCCTCAGATTATATTGTACATAACACTGAGAGATAGTTCTATCTGAAGCCTCAGAATGTATTGTACATAACACTGAGAGATATTTCTATCTGAAGCCTCAGAATGTATTGTACATAACACTGAGAGATAGTTCTATCTGAAGCCTCAGAATGTATTGTACATAACACTGAGAGATAATTCTATCTGAAGCCTCAGATTGTACTGTACATAACACTGAGAGATAGTTCTATCTGAAGCCTCAGAATGTATTGTACATAACACTGAGAGATAGTTCTATCTGAAGCCTCAGATTGTACTGTACATAACACAGAGATAATTCTATCTGAAGCCTCAGATTGTACTGTACATAACACTGAGAGATAGTTCTATCTGAACCCTCAGATTGTACTGTACATAACACTGAGAGATATTTCTATCTGAAACCTCACATTGTACTGTACGTAACACTGAGAGATAGTTCTATCTGAAGCCTCAGAATGTACTGCACATAACACTGAGAGATAGTTCTATCTGAAGCCTCAGATTGTACTGTACATAACACTGAGAGATAGTTCTATCTGAAGCCTCAGATTGTACTGTACATAACACTGAGAGATAGTTCTATCTGAAGCCTCAGATTGTACTGTACATAACACTGAGAGATAGTTCTACCTGAAGCCTCAGATTGTACTGTATGTAACACTGAGAGATAGTTCTATCTGAAGCCTCAGATTGTACTGTACATAACACAGAGAGGTAGTTCTATCTGAAGCCTCAGATTGTACTGTACATAACACTGAGAGATAGTTCTATCTGAAACCTCAGATTGTACTGTTCATACCACTGAGAGATAGTTCTATCTGAAGCCTCAGATTGTACTGTTCATAACACTGAGAGATAGTTCTATCTGAAACCTCAGATTGTACTGTACAAAACACTGAGAGATATTTCTATCTGAAACCTCAGATTGTACTGTACATAACACTGAGAGATATTTCTATCTGAAACCTCAGATTGTACTGTACGTAACACTGAGAGATAGTTCTATCTGAAGCCTCAGATTGTACTGTACATAACACTGAGAGATAGTTCTATCTGAAGCCTCAGATTGTACTGTACATAACACTGAGAGATAGTTCTATCTGAAGCCTCAGATTGTACTGTACATAACACTGAGAGATAGTTCTATCTGAAGCGTCAGATTGTACTGTACATAACACTGAGAGATAGTTCTATCTGAAGCCTCAGATTGCACTGTACATAACACTGAGAGATAGTTCTATCTGAAGCTTTAGATTGTACTGTACATAACACAGAGAGATAGTTCTATCTGAAGCCTCAGATTGTACTGTACATAACACTGAGAGATAGTTCTATCTGAAGCCTCAGATTGTACTGTACATAACACTGAGAGATAGTTCTATCTGAAGCCTCAGATTGTACTGTACATAACACTGAGAGATAGTTCTATCTGAAGCCTCAGATTGTACTGTACATAACACTGAGAGAAAGTTCTATCTGAAACCTCAGATTGTACTGTTCATAACACTGAGAGATAGTTCTATCTGAAGCCTCAGATTGTACTGTACATAACACTGAGAGATAGTTCTATCTGAAGCCTCAGATTGTACTGTACATAACACTGAGAGATAGTTCTATCTGAAGCCTCAGATTGTACTGTACATAACACTGAGAGATAGTTCTATCTGAAGCCTCAGATTGTACTGTACATAACACTGAGTGATAGTTCTATCTGAAGCCTCAAATTGTACTGTGCATAACACAGAGATAATTCTATCTGAATCCTCAGATTGTACTGTGCATAACACTGAGAGATAATTCTATCTGAAGCCTCAGATTGTACTGTACGTAAAACAGAGAGATAGTTCTATCTGAAGCCTCAGATTGTACTGTACATAACACTGAGAGATAGTTCTATCTGAAGCCTCAGATTGTACTGTACATAACACTGAGAGGTAGTTCTATCTGAAGCCTCAGATTGTACTGTACGTAACACTGAGAGATAGTTCTATCTGAAGCCTCAGATTGTACTGTACGTAACACTGAGAGATAGTTCTATCTGAAGCCTCAGATTATATTGTACATAACACTGAGAGATAGTTCTCTCTGAAGGCTCAGAATGTATTGTACATAACACTAAGAGATATTTCTATCTGAAGCCTCAGAATGTATTGTACATAACACTGAGAGATAGTTCTATCTGAAGCCTCAGAATGTATTGTACATAACACTGAGAGATAATTCTATCTGAAGCCTCAGATTGTACTGTACATAACACTGAGAGATAGTTCTATCTGAAGCCTCAGAATGTATTGTACATAACACTGAGAGATAGTTCTATCTGAAGCCTCAGATTGTACTGTACATAACACAGAGATAATTCTATCTGAAGCCTCAGATTGTACTGTACATAACACTGAGAGATAGTTCTATCTGAACCCTCAGATTGTACTGTACATAACACTGGGAGATATTTCTATCTGAAACCTCACATTGTACTGTACGTAACACTGAGAGATAGTTCTATCTGAAGCCTCAGAATGTACTGTACATAACACTGAGAGATAGTTCTATCTGAAGCCTCAGATTGTACTGTACATAACACTGAGAGATAGTTATATCTGAAGCCTCAGATTGTACTGTACATAACACTGAGAGATAGTTCTATCTGAAGCCTCAGATTGTACTGTACATAACACTGAGAGATAGTTCTACCTGAAGCCTCAGATTGTACTGTATGTAACACTGAGAGATAGTTCTATCTGAAGCCTCAGATTGTACTGTACATAACACAGAGAGGTAGTTCTATCTGAAGCCTCAGATTGTACTGTACATAACACTGAGAGATAGTTCTATCTGAAACCTCAGATTGTACTGTTCATAACACTGAGAGATAGTTCTATCTGAAGCCTCAGATTGTACTGTTCATAACACTGAGAGATAGTTCTATCTGAAACCTCAGATTGTACTGTTCATAACACTGAGAGATAGTTCTATCTGAAGCCTCAGATTGTACTGTTCATAACACTGAGAGATAGTTCTATCTGAAACCTCAGATTGTACTGTACATAACACTGAGAGATATTTCTATCTGAAACCTCAGATTGTACTGTACATAACACTGAGAGATATTTCTATCTGAAACCTCAGATTGTACTGTACGTAACACTGAGAGATAGTTCTATCTGAAGCCTCAGATTGTACTGTACATAACACTGAGAGATAGTTCTATCTGAAGCCTCAGATTGTACTGTACATAACACTGAGAGATAGTTCTATCTGAAGCCTCAGATTGTACTGTACATAACACTGAGATATAGTTCTACCTGAAGCCTCAGATTGTACTGTACATAACACTGAGAGATAGTTCTATCTGAAGCCTCAGATTGTACTGTACATAACACTGAGAGATAGTTCTATCTGAAGCCTCAGATTGTACTGTACATAACACTGAGAGATAGTTCTATCTGAAACCTCAGATTGTACTGTACATAACACTGAGAGATAGTTCTATCTGAATCCTCAGATTCTACTGTACGTAACACTGAGAGATAGTTCTATCTGAAGCCTCAGATTGTACTGTACATAACACTGAGAGATATTTCTATCTGAAGCCTCAGATTCTACTGTACGTAACACTGAGAGATAGTTCTATCTGAATCCTCAGATTGTACTGTACATAACACTGAGAGATAGTTCTATCTGAAGCCTCAGATTGTACTGTACATAACACTGAGAGATAGTTCTATCTGAAGCCTCATATTGTACTGTACATAACACTGAGAGATAGTTCTATCTGAAACCTCAGATTGTACTGTACATAACACTGAGAGATAGTTCTATCTGAAGCCTCAGATTGTACTGTTCATAACACTGAGAGATAGTTCTATCTGAAACCTCAGATTGTACTGTTCATAACACTGAGAGATAGTTCTATCTGAAGCCTCAGATTGTACTGTTCATAACACTGAGAGATAGTTCTATCTGAAACCTCAGATTGTACTGTTCATAACACTGAGAGATAGTTCTATCTGAAACCTCAGATTGTACTGTTCATAACACTGAGAGATAGTTCTATCTGAAGCCTCAGATTGTACTGTACATAAAACTGAGAGATAGTTCTATCTGAAGCCTCAGATTGTACTGTACATAACACTGAGAGATAGTTCTATCTGAAGCCTCAGATTGTACTGTACATAACACTGAGAGATAGTTCTATCTGAAGCCTCAGATTGTACTGTACGTAACACTGAGAGATAGTTCTATCTGAAGCCTCAGATTATATTGTACATAACACTGAGAGATAGTTCTCTCTGAAGGCTCAGAATGTATTGTACATAACACTAAGAGATATTTCTATCTGAAGCCTCAGAATGTATTGTACATAACACTGAGAGATAGTTCTATCTGAAGCCTCAGAATGTATTGTACATAACACTGAGAGATAATTCTATCTGAAGCCTCAGATTGTACTGTACATAACACTGAGAGATAGTTCTATCTGAAGCCTCAGAATGTATTGTACATAACACTGAGAGATAGTTCTATCTGAAGCCTCAGATTGTACTGTACATAACACAGAGATAATTCTATCTGAAGCCTCAGATTGTACTGTACATAACACTGAGAGATAGTTCTATCTGAACCCTCAGATTGTACTGTACATAACACTGGGAGATATTTCTATCTGAAACCTCACATTGTACTGTACGTAACACTGAGAGATAGTTCTATCTGAAGCCTCAGAATGTACTGTACATAACACTGAGAGATAGTTCTATCTGAAGCCTCAGATTGTACTGTACATAACACTGAGAGATAGTTATATCTGAAGCCTCAGATTGTACTGTACATAACACTGAGAGATAGTTCTATCTGAAGCCTCAGATTGTACTGTACATAACACTGAGAGATAGTTCTACCTGAAGCCTCAGATTGTACTGTATGTAACACTGAGAGATAGTTCTATCTGAAGCCTCAGATTGTACTGTACATAACACAGAGAGGTAGTTCTATCTGAAGCCTCAGATTGTACTGTACATAACACTGAGAGATAGTTCTATCTGAAACCTCAGATTGTACTGTTCATAACACTGAGAGATAGTTCTATCTGAAGCCTCAGATTGTACTGTTCATAACACTGAGAGATAGTTCTATCTGAAACCTCAGATTGTACTGTTCATAACACTGAGAGATAGTTCTATCTGAAGCCTCAGATTGTACTGTTCATAACACTGAGAGATAGTTCTATCTGAAACCTCAGATTGTACTGTACATAACACTGAGAGATATTTCTATCTGAAACCTCAGATTGTACTGTACATAACACTGAGAGATATTTCTATCTGAAACCTCAGATTGTACTGTACGTAACACTGAGAGATAGTTCTATCTGAAGCCTCAGATTGTACTGTACATAACACTGAGAGATAGTTCTATCTGAAGCCTCAGATTGTACTGTACATAACACTGAGAGATAGTTCTATCTGAAGCCTCAGATTGTACTGTACATAACACTGAGATATAGTTCTACCTGAAGCCTCAGATTGTACTGTACATAACACTGAGAGATAGTTCTATCTGAAGCCTCAGATTGTACTGTACATAACACTGAGAGATAGTTCTATCTGAAGCCTCAGATTGTACTGTACATAACACTGAGAGATAGTTCTATCTGAAACCTCAGATTGTACTGTACATAACACTGAGAGATAGTTCTATCTGAATCCTCAGATTCTACTGTACGTAACACTGAGAGATAGTTCTATCTGAAGCCTCAGATTGTACTGTACATAACACTGAGAGATATTTCTATCTGAAGCCTCAGATTCTACTGTACGTAACACTGAGAGATAGTTCTATCTGAATCCTCAGATTGTACTGTACATAACACTGAGAGATAGTTCTATCTGAAGCCTCAGATTGTACTGTACATAACACTGAGAGATAGTTCTATCTGAAGCCTCATATTGTACTGTACATAACACTGAGAGATAGTTCTATCTGAAACCTCAGATTGTACTGTACATAACACTGAGAGATAGTTCTATCTGAAGCCTCAGATTGTACTGTTCATAACACTGAGAGATAGTTCTATCTGAAACCTCAGATTGTACTGTTCATAACACTGAGAGATAGTTCTATCTGAAGCCTCAGATTGTACTGTTCATAACACTGAGAGATAGTTCTATCTGAAACCTCAGATTGTACTGTTCATAACACTGAGAGATAGTTCTATCTGAAACCTCAGATTGTACTGTTCATAACACTGAGAGATAGTTCTATCTGAAGCCTCAGATTGTACTGTACATAAAACTGAGAGATAGTTCTATCTGAAGCCTCAGATTGTACTGTACATAACACTGAGAGATAGTTCTATCTGAAGCCTCAGATTGTACTGTACATAACACTGAGAGATAGTTCTATCTGAAGCCTCAGATTGTACTGTACATAACACTGAGTGATAGTTCTATCTGAAGCCTCAGATTGTACTGTACATAACACTGAGAGATAGTTCTATCTGAAGCCTCAGATTGTACTGTACATAACACTGAGAGATAGTTCTATCTGAAGCCTCAGATTGTACTGTACATAACACTGAGAGATAGTTCTATCTGAAGCCTCAGATTGTACTGTACATAACACTGAGAGATAGTTCTATCTGAAGCCTCAGATTGTACTGTACATAACGCTGAGAGATCGTTCTATCTGAAGCCTCAGATTGTACTGTACATAACACTGAGAGATAGTTCTATCTGAAGCCTCAGATTGTACTGTACATAACACTGAGAGATAGTTCTATCTGAAGCCTCAGATTGTACTGTACATAACACTGAGTGATAGTTCTATCTGAAGCCTCAAATTGTACTGTGCATAACACAGAGATTATTCTATCTGAATCCTCAGATTGTACTGTACATAACACTGAGAGATAGTTCTATCTGAAACCTCAGATTGTACTGTTCATAACACTGAGAGATAGTTCTATCTGAAACCTCAGATTGTAATGTTCATAACACTGAGAGATAGTTCTATCTGAAACCTCAGATTGTACTGTTCATAACACTGAGAGATAGTTCTATCTGAAACCTCAGATTGTACTGTTCATAACACTGAGAGATAGTTCTATCTGAAGCCTCAGATTGTACTGTACATAACACTGAGAGATAGTTCTATCTGAAGCCTCAGATTGTACTGTACATAACACTGAGAGATAGTTCTATCTGAAGCCTCAGATTGTACTGTACATAACACTGAGAGATAGTTCTATCTGAAGCCTCAGATTGTACTGTACATAACACTGAGTGATAGTTCTATCTGAAGCCTCAAATTGTACTGTGCATAACACAGAGATAGTTCTATCTGAAGCCTCAGAATGTACTGTACATAACACTGAGAGATAGTTCTATCTGAAGCCTCAGATTGTACTGTACATAACACTGAGAGATAGTTCTATCTGAAGCCTCAGATTGTACTGTACATAACACTGAGAGATAGTTCTATCTGAAGCCTCAGATTGTACTGTACATAACACTGAGAGATAGTTCTACCTGAAGCCTCAGATTGTACTGTATGTAACACTGAGAGATAGTTCTATCTGAAGCCTCAGATTGTACTGTACATAACACAGAGAGGTAGTTCTATCTGAAGCCTCAGATTGTACTGTACATAACACTGAGAGATAGTTCTATCTGAAACCTCAGATTGTACTGTTCATAACACTGAGAGATAGTTCTATCTGAAGCCTCAGATTGTACTGTTCATAACACTGAGAGATAGTTCTATCTGAAACCTCAGATTGTACTGTACATAACACTGAGAGATATTTCTATCTGAAACCTCAGATTGTACTGTACATAACACTGAGAGATATTTCTATCTGAAACCTCAGATTGTACTGTACGTAACACTGAGAGATAGTTCTATCTGAAGCCTCAGATTGTACTGTACATAACACTGAGAGATAGTTCTATCTGAAGCCTCAGATTGTACTGTACATAACACTGAGAGATAGTTCTATCTGAAGCCTCAGATTGTACTGTACATAACACTGAGAGATAGTTCTATCTGAAGCGTCAGATTGTACTGTACATAACACTGAGAGATAGTTCTATCTGAAGCCTCAGATTGTACCGTACAGAACACTGAGAGATAGTTCTATCTGAAGCTTTAGATTGTACTGTACATAACACAGAGAGATAGTTCTATCTGAAGCCTCAGATTGTACTGTACATAACACTGAGATATAGTTCTATCTGAAGCCTCAGGTTGTACTGTACATAACACTGAGAGATAGTTCTATCTGAAGCCTCAGATTGTACTGTACATAACACTGAGAGATAGTTCTATCTGAAGCCTCAGATTGTACTGTACATAACACTGAGAGATAGTTCTATCTGAAACCTCAGATTGTACTGTACATAACACTGAGAGATAGTTCTATCTGAATCCTCAGATTCTACTGTACGTAACACTGAGAGATAGTTCTATCTGAAGCCTCAGATTGTACTGTACATAACACTGAGAGATATTTCTATCTGAAGCCTCAGATTCTACTGTACGTAACACTGAGAGATAGTTCTATCTGAATCCTCAGATTGTACTGTACATAACACTGAGAGATAGTTCTATCTGAAGCCTCAGATTGTACTGTACATAACACTGAGAGATAGTTCTATCTGAAGCCTCATATTGTACTGTACATAACACTGAGAGATAGTTCTATCTGAAACCTCAGATTGTACTGTACATAACACTGAGAGATAGTTCTATCTGAAGCCTGAGATTGTACTGTTCATAACACTGAGAGATAGTTCTATCTGAAACCTCAGATTGTACTGTTCATAACACTGAGAGATAGTTCTATCTGAAGCCTCAGATTGTACTGTTCATAACACTGAGAGATAGTTCTATCTGAAACCTCAGATTGTACTGTTCATAACACTGAGAGATAGTTCTATCTGAAACCTCAGATTGTACTGTTCATAACACTGAGAGATAGTTCTATCTGAAGCCTCAGATTGTACTGTACATAACACTGAGAGATAGTTCTATCTGAAGCCTCAGATTGTACTGTACATAACACTGAGAGATAGTTCTATCTGAAGCCTCAGATTGTACTGTACATAACACTGAGAGATAGTTCTATCTGAAGCCTCAGATTGTACTGTACATAACACTGAGTGATAGTTCTATCTGAAGCCTCAGATTGTACTGTACATAACACTGAGAGATAGTTCTATCTGAAGCCTCAGATTGTACTGTACATAACACTGAGAGATAGTTCTATCTGAAGCCTCAGATTGTACTGTACATAACACTGAGAGATAGTTCTATCTGAAGCCTCAGATGGTACTGTACATAACACTGAGAGATAGTTCTATCTGAAGCCTCAGATTGTACTGTACATAACGCTGAGAGATCGTTCTATCTGAAGCCTCAGATTGTACTGTACATAACACTGAGAGATAGTTCTATCTGAAGCCTCAGATTGTACTGTACATAACACTGAGAGATAGTTCTATCTGAAGCCTCAGATTGTACTGTACATAACACTGAGTGATAGTTCTATCTGAAGCCTCAAATTGTACTGTGCATAACACAGAGATTATTCTATCTGAATCCTCAGATTGTACTGTACATAACACTGAGAGATAGTTCTATCTGAAACCTCAGATTGTACTGTTCATAACACTGAGAGATAGTTCTATCTGAAGCCTCAGATTGTACTGTTCATAACACTGAGAGATAGTTCTATCTGAAACCTCAGATTGTACTGTTCATAACACTGAGAGATAGTTCTATCTGAAACCTCAGATTGTACTGTTCATAACACTGAGAGATAGTTCTATCTGAAGCCTCAGATTGTACTGTACATAACACTGAGAGATAGTTCTATCTGAAGCCTCAGATTGTACTGTACATAACACTGAGAGATAGTTCTATCTGAAGCCTCAGATTGTACTGTACATAACACTGAGAGATAGTTCTATCTGAAGCCTCAGATTGTACTGTCCATAACACTGAGTGATAGTTCTATCTGAAGCCTCAAATTGTACTGTGCATAACACAGAGATAATTCTATCTGAATCCTCAGATTGTACTGTGCATAACACTGAGAGATAATTCTATCTGAAGCCTCAGATTGTACTGTACGTAAAACAGAGAGATAGTTCTATCTGAAGCCTCAGATTATACTGTACATAACACTGAGAGATAGTTCTATCTGAAGCCTCAGATTGTACTGTACATAACACTGAGAGATAGTTCTATCTGAAGCCTCAGATTGTACTGTACGTAACACTGAGAGATAGTTCTATCTGAAGCCTCAGATTCTACTGTACGTAACACTGAGAGATAGTTCTATCTGAAGCCTCAGATTATATTGTACATAACACTGAGAGATAGTTCTATCTGAAGCCTCAGAATGTATTGTACATAACACTGAGAGATATTTCTATCTGAAGCCTCAGAATGTATTGTACATAACACTGAGAGATAGTTCTATCTGAAGCCTCAGAATGTATTGTACATAACACTGAGAGATAGTTATATCTGAAGCCTCAGATTGTACTGTACATAACACAGAGATAATTCTATCTGAAGCCTCAGATTGTACTGTACATAACACTGAGAGATAGTTCTTTCTGAAGCCTCAGATTGTACTGTACATAACACTGAGAGATAGTTCTATCTGAAGCCTCAGATTGTACTGTACATAACACAGAGATAATTCTATCTGAAGCCTCAGATTGTACTGTACATAACACTGAGAGATAGTTCTATCTGAAGCCTCAGATTGGACTGTACATAACACTGAGAGATATTTCTATCTGAAACCTCACATTGTACTGTACGTAACACTGAGAGATAGTTCTATCTGAAGCCTCAGAATGTACTGTACATAACACTGAGAGATAGTTCTATCTGAAGCCTCAGATTGTACTGTACATAACACTGAGAGATAGTTCTATCTGAAGCCTCAGATTGTACTGTACATAACACTGAGAGATAGTTCTATCTGAAGCCTCAGATTGTACTGTACATAACACTGAGAGATAGTTCTACCTGAAGCCTCAGATTGTACTGTATGTAACACTGAGAGATAGTTCTATCTGAAGCCTCAGATTGTACTGTACATAACACAGAGAGGTATTTCTATCTGAAGCCTCAGATTGTACTGTACATAACACTGAGAGATAGTTCTATCTGAAACCTCAGATTGTACTGTTCATAACACTGAGAGATAGTTCTATCTGAAGCCTCAGATTGTACTGTTCATAACACTGAGAGATAGTTCTATCTGAAACCTCAGATTGTACTGTACATAACACTGAGAGATAATTCTATCTGAAACCTCAGATTGTACTGTACATAACACTGAGAGATATTTCTATCTGAAACCTAAGATTGTACTGTACGTAACACTGAGAGATAGTTCTATCTGAAGCCTCAGATTGTACTGTACATAACACTGAGAGATAGTTCTATCTGAAGCCTCAGATTGTACTGTACATAACACTGAGAGATAGTTCTATCTGAAGCCTCAGATTGTACTGTACATAACACTGAGAGATAGTTCTATCTGAAGCGTCAGATTGTACTGTACATAACACTGAGAGATAGTTCTATCTGAAGCCTCAGATTGTACTGTACATAACACTGAGAGATATTTCTATCTGAAGCTTTAGATTGTACTGTACATAACACAGAGAGATAGTTCTATCTGAAGCCTCAGATTGTACTGTACATAACACTGAGAGATAGTTCTCTCTGAAGCCTCAGATTGTACTGTACATAACACTGAGAGATAGTTCTATCTGAAGCCTCAGATTGTACTGTACATAACACTGAGAGATAGTTCTTTCTGAAGCCTCAGATTGTACTGTACATAACACTGAGAGATAGTTCTATCTGAAACCTCAGATTGTACTGTACATAACACTGAGAGATAGTTCTATCTGAAACCTCAGATTGTACTGTACATAACACTGAGAGATAGTTCTATCTGAATCCTCAGATTCTACTGTACGTAACACTGAGAGATAGTTCTATCTGAAGCCTCAGATTGTACTGTACATAACACTGAGAGATATTTCTATCTGAAGCCTCAGATTCTACTGTACGTAACACTGAGAGATAGTTCTATCTGAATCCTCAGATTGTACTGTACATAACACTGAGAGATAGTTCTATCTGAAGCCTCAGATTGTACTGTACATAACACTGAGAGATAGTTCTATCTGAAGCCTCATATTGCACTGTACATAACACTGAGAGATAGTTCTATCTGAAACCTCAGATTGTACTGTACATAACACTGAGAGATAGTTCTATCTGAAGCCTGAGATTGTACTGTTCATAAGACTGAGAGATAGTTCTATCTGAAACCTCAGATTGTACTGTTCATAACACTGAGAGATAGTTCTATCTGAAGCCTCAGATTGTACTGTTCATAACACTGAGAGATAGTTCTATCTGAAACCTCAGATTGTACTGTTCATAACACTGAGAGATAGTTCTATCTGAAACCTCAGATTGTACTGTTCATAACACTGAGAGATAGTTCTATCTGAAGCCTCAGATTGTACTGTACATAACACTGAGAGATAGTTCTATCTGAAGCCTCAGATTGTACTGTACATAACACTGAGAGATAGTTCTATCTGAAGCCTCAGATTGTACTGTACATAACACTGAGAGATAGTTCTATCTGAAGCCTCAGATTGTACTGTACATAACACTGAGTGATAGTTCTATCTGAAGCCTCAGATTGTACTGTACATAACACTGAGAGATAGTTCTATCTGAAGCCTCAGATTGTACTGTACATAACACTGAGAGATAGTTCTATCTGAAGCCTCAGATTGTACTGTACATAACACTGAGAGATAGTTCTATCTGAAGCCTCAGATTGTACTGTACATAACACTGAGAGATAGTTCTATCTGAAGCCTCAGATTGTACTGTACATAACGCTGAGAGATCGTTCTATCTGAAGCCTCAGATTGTACTGTACATAACACTGAGAGATAGTTCTATCTGAAGCCTCAGATTGTACTGTACATAACACTGAGAGATAGTTCTATCTGAAGCCTCAGATTGTACTGTACATAACACTGAGTGATAGTTCTATCTGAAGCCTCAAATTGTACTGTGCATAACACAGAGATTATTCTATCTGAATCCTCAGATTGTACTGTACATAACACTGAGAGATAGTTCTATCTGAAACCTCAGATTGTACTGTTCATAACACTGAGAGATAGTTCTATCTGAAGCCTCAGATTGTACTGTTCATAACACTGAGAGATAGTTCTATCTGAAACCTCAGATTGTACTGTTCATAACACTGAGAGATAGTTCTATCTGAAACCTCAGATTGTACTGTTCATAACACTGAGAGATAGTTCTATCTGAAGCCTCAGATTGTACTGTACATAACACTGAGAGATAGTTCTATCTGAAGCCTCAGATTGTACTGTACATAACACTGAGAGATAGTTCTATCTGAAGCCTCAGATTGTACTGTACATAACACTGAGAGATAGTTCTATCTGAAGCCTCAGATTGTACTGTACATAACACTGAGTGATAGTTCTATCTGAAGCCTCAAATTGTACTGTGCATAACACAGAGATAATTCTATCTGAATCCTCAGATTGTACTGTGCATAACACTGAGAGATAATTCTATCTGAAGCCTCAGATTGTACTGTACGTAAAACAGAGAGATAGTTCTATCTGAAGCCTCAGATTATACTGTACATAACACTGAGAGATAGTTCTATCTGAAGCCTCAGATTGTACTGTACATAACACTGAGAGATAGTTCTATCTGAAGCCTCAGATTGTACTGTACGTAACACTGAGAGATAGTTCTATCTGAAGCCTCAGATTCTACTGTACGTAACACTGAGAGATAGTTCTATCTGAAGCCTCAGATTATATTGTACTTAACACTGAGAGATAGTTCTATCTGAAGCCTCAGAATGTATTGTACATAACACTGAGAGATATTTCTATCTGAAGCCTCAGAATGTATTGTACATAACACTGAGAGATAGTTCTATCTGAAGCCTCAGAATGTATTGTACATAACACTGAGAGATAGTTCTATCTGAAGCCTCAGATTGTACTGTACATAACACAGAGATAATTCTATCTGAAGCCTCAGATTGTACTGTACATAACACTGAGAGATAGTTCTTTCTGAAGCCTCAGATTGTACTGTACATAACACTGAGAGATAGTTCTATCTGAAGCCTCAGATTGTACTGTACATAACACAGAGATAATTCTATCTGAAGCCTCAGATTGTACTGTACATAACACTGAGAGATAGTTCTATCTGAAGCCTCAGATTGTACTGTACATAACACTGAGAGATATTTCTATCTGAAACCTCACATTGTACTGTACGTAACACTGAGAGATAGTTCTATCTGAAGCCTCAGAATGTACTGTACATAACACTGAGAGATAGTTCTATCTGAAGCCTCAGATTGTACTGTACATAACACTGAGAGATAGTTCTATCTGAAGCCTCAGATTGTACTGTACATAACACTGAGAGATAGTTCTATCTGAAGCCTCAGATTGTACTGTACATAACACTGAGAGATAGTTCTACCTGAAGCCTCAGATTGTACTGTATGTAACACTGAGAGATAGTTCTATCTGAAGCCTCAGATTGTACTGTACATAACACAGAGAGGTATTTCTATCTGAAGCCTCAGATTGTACTGTACATAACACTGAGAGATAGTTCTATCTGAAACCTCAGATTGTACTGTTCATAACACTGAGAGATAGTTCTATCTGAAGCCTCAGATTGTACTGTTCATAACACTGAGAGATAGTTCTATCTGAAACCTCAGATTGTACTGTACATAACACTGAGAGATAATTCTATCTGAAACCTCAGATTGTACTGTACATAACACTGAGAGATATTTCTATCTGAAACCTCAGATTGTACTGTACGTAACACTGAGAGATAGTTCTATCTGAAGCCTCAGATTGTACTGTACATAACACTGAGAGATAGTTCTATCTGAAGCCTCAGATTGTACTGTACATAACACTGAGAGATAGTTCTATCTGAAGCCTCAGATTGTACTGTACATAACACTGAGAGATAGTTCTATCTGAAGCGTCAGATTGTACTGTACATAACACTGAGAGATAGTTCTATCTGAAGCCTCAGATTGTACTGTACATAACACTGAGAGATATTTCTATCTGAAGCTTTAGATTGTACTGTACATAACACAGAGAGATAGTTCTATCTGAAGCCTCAGATTGTACTGTACATAACACTGAGAGATAGTTCTCTCTGAAGCCTCAGATTGTACTGTACATAACACTGAGAGATAGTTCTATCTGAAGCCCCAGATTGTACTGTACATAACACTGAGAGATAGTTCTATCTGAAGCCTCAGATTGTACTGTACATAACACTGAGAGATAGTTCTATCTGAAACCTCAGATTGTACTGTACATAACACTGAGAGATAGTTCTATCTGAATCCTCAGATTCTACTGTACGTAACACTGAGAGATAGTTCTATCTGAAGCCTCAGATTGTACTGTTCATAACACTGAGAGATATTTCTATCTGAAGCCTCAGATTCTACTGTACGTAACACTGAGAGATAGTTCTATCTGAATCCTCAGATTGTACTGTACATAACACTGAGAGATAGTTCTATCTGAAGCCTCAGATTGTACTGTACATAACACTGAGAGATAGTTCTATCTGAAGCCTCATATTGTACTGTACATAACACTGAGAGAGAGTTCTATCTGAAACCTCAAATTGTACTGTACATAACACTGAGAGATAGTTCTATCTGAAGCCTCAGATTGTACTGTTCATAACACTGAGAGATAGTTCTATCTGAAACCTCAGATTGTACTGTTCATAACACTGAGAGATAGTTCTATCTGAAGCCTCAGATTGTACTGTTCATAACACTGAGAGATAGTTCTATCTGAAACCTCAGATTGTACTGTTCATAACACTGAGAGATAGTTCTATCTGAAACCTCAGATTGTACTGTTCATAACACTGAGAGATAGTTCTATCTGAAGCCTCAGATTGTACTGTACACAACACTGAGAGATAGTTCTATCTGAAGCCTCAGATTGTACTGTACATAACACTGAGAGATAGTTCTATCTGAAGCCTCAGATTGTACTGTACATAACACTGAGAGATAGTTCTATCTGAAGCCTCAGATTGTACTGTACATAACACTGAGTGATAGTTCTATCTGAAGCCTCAGATTGTACTGTACATAACACTGAGAGATAGTTCTATCTGAAGCCTCAGATTGTACTGTACATAACACTGAGAGATAGTTCTATCTGAAGCCTCAGATTGTACTGTACATAACACTGAGAGATAGTTCTATCTGAAGCCTCAGATTGTACTGTACATAACACTGAGAGATAGTTCTATCTGAAGCCTCAGATTGTACTGTACATAACGCTGAGAGATCGTTCTATCTGAAGCCTCAGATTGTACTGTACATAACACAGAGATAGTTCTATCTGAAGCCTCAGATTGTACTGTACATAACACTGAGAGATAGTTCTATCTGAAGCCTCAGATTGTACTGTACATAACACTGAGAGATAGTTCTATCTGATGACTCGAGCTAAGCCTGTACTGTACGTAATGCTGAGAGATTGATCCGTGTGAAGTCCAATACTAAGATTTTTCTGTCCATGAGCTGTACATAAGATCTGCTGCAACCTGGATTAAGCAGACTATATCAACCCTGATTGACGTTAACTTCATCTAAAAACCACGGCCATGATACCCATCAGACAATAAGATATATGAGCAGAATGAGGCCATTCGGTCCGTCGAGCCGGCTCCACCATTCAATTCTGGTTGATACGTTTCTCAAACCCATTCCCCTGCTTTCTCCCCGTAACCCTTGATCGCTGGACCAGTCAAGAACCGATTTATCTCTTTATTAAATACAGTCAATGATCTGGCCTCCACAGCCTTGTGTGGCAATGAATTCCACAGATTCACCACCCTCTGGCTGAAGAAATTCCTCCTCGTCTCAGTTCAGAAGTAAGAAGTCTCACGGCAGCAGGTTAAAGTCCCACAGCTTTATTTGGAATCACGGGCTTTCGGAACGCTGCTCCTTCATCAGGTGAGTGGGAAACTGGTGTTGTGAGACTTCTTACTGCGCACACCCCAGTCCAACACCGCCACCTCCACATCACATTTCTAAAGGGCCATCCCTTCCCTCTGAGTCTGTGCCCTCGGGTCCAAGTCTCCCCAACTAATGGAAACAACTTCCCCAAGTGCACTCTATCCAGGCCTTTCATTATTCTGTAAGTTTCAATGTGATCCCCTTCCTCATACTTCCAAACTGCATCGAGTATGGACCCCCAGTCCTCAGACGCTCCTCATGCGTCAAGTCTTTAATTCCCCGGATCATTCTTGTGAACCTGCTCTGGACCCTCTCCAAGGCCAGCACATCCTTCCTTAGATATGGGGACCAAAATTGCTGACAATATTCTGAATGCGGTCAGACCAGTGTCTTATAAACCCTCAGCAGTACACCCCTGCTTTTGTATTCTCGTCATCTCAAAATTAACGCTCGCAGAGTGATCTCTGCTATATCGAATTAATATTGACCCTACATTATTTCCAACTTTCCATCCCTCCCTGACCCTCAACTCCCCATCGAGGCTGTAACTGTTCTACGTTGGGTATAAAAAGTGTTGGATTGAAGGGGGTTCAGTGAAGCTGTTTGTTTAGTGACTGGAATTGATGTGAGTCTCCATGGATCCGATTAGTGCGCCTGGAGGGATTCCCCTCTTCTATTAATAAGGGATTCCGTTCAATGTGTTGTCCCATTGAGTCAGCGGGAGCGGCAACTCCGACAGCAACAGAGATCAGCGGCTGTGGAGAGAGAGGGAGGGAGAGGAGAGATCAGAATCTGGGAGCAATGGATTGGAATCTTCCAACAATGGATCAGAATCTGGGAACAATGGATTGGAATCTTCCAACAATGGATCAGAATCTGGGAGCAATGAACCGGAATGTTTCAACAATGGATCAGAATCTGGGAACAATGGATTGGAATGTTTCGACAATGGATCGGAATCCGGGAACAATGAACCGGAATGTTCCAACCAAGGACAGGAGTTTATTCTATTGGAATGCTTGGTTTACTGATTATTGGTGGTTGACATCAGCTGATCGGATTCGATATCTACTGTTCATGATTCAATGCGTTTACTATCCCCTCCTGGCGATTGTTGGTGTTCCGGGTAAGTCTCTGGCTGGAATTGGACCGGCCCGACCGCCACGGGAATCGGTGCAGGCGAGGGGCGGAGAATGGGAAGGTCTGTTGAACACGGGTGGGATGTTGCAGCTTGGGGAAGACTGATGCTGGAAAGTCCCGTCCCCTGTGTCCAGTTCCTAATTCTAGAAAGGCTGTTTTACTGTTTTGATTTTCTTGTCATATACTGTACTGGGTTTGCTGCTCTTTTTGAATCTCTGTATCCGGTTATTAATTCTTTCAGCCACTGACAATTGTCTCAGAGTCTATGGGCTGGGATGTCTTCGGAGTGCTGTGACTTTCCATAGACATATGACCTCAAACACTCTTCCTTCGTGCGTAAAAGATTGAGACAGAATCCTTTTCACCCTCTGCATATAACACCAGTTCACTCACCCAATCACCAGGCCGCAGAATCAATTTTATTGGTCATATCTGCACAGCAGGATCTCACAGAGAGAAAACATATTTCATTAAATTTGAAATTTATTCATCAGTGTCACAAGTATGCGAACATTACCATTGCAATGAAGTTACTATAAAAATCCCCGAGTCACCACACTCCAGCGCCTGTTCAGGTACACTGAGGGAGAATTTAGCACGGCCAATGCACCCAACCAGCACAACTTTCAGAGTGTGGGAGGAAACTGGAGCACCCGGAGGAAACCCACGCAGACATGGGGAGAACATGCAGAATCTGCACAGACAGTGGCCAAGCCTGCAATTGAACCAGGACCTCTGGTGCTGTGAGGCAGCAATGCTATCCCCTGTGCCACCACAAGCTCTCCGAGAGCAACAGGAACACAAACACACAGACACACCCAAACACACATACATTAATACACACATTTGTTGATAGAAGCAATCAGATTTAGACACTTACTCCCACTCACACACAAATTCAAGAACCAAAATTGCTGCAACACTCCAGAATAACGCACACTTAGGAACACTCGTCAGGTACTCTGTTGCTCACACACAAACACGTACGCACACACATGCATACTGGTACAGACAATATCGACACACGCAACACACACACGGTAGGGGGGCAGGATAACAGCTACTCCCTGTCCATTGATGGTGGGGTGATCAAGTAAAACCGCGTGACAGCCTGGAACTCAGGTCCACGTCCCATTTCTCACCTCTTGCAACCTTCACCGGCAATGGATAAACAGCGGATTCAGTCTCCTGCCCATTTCCGGCAAGAGGCTGAATAAATTATTTCTATTTATGTTAAAACAAATTTAAATGAAATTAGTGAGCCTGGGATGGAATTGTGCGCCACACTTGCCTTCGCAGCCTCACCGGGAGAGGTTGGGTCCGGTGAGGAAAACAGCTGGCCACATGTATGAGGACGAGTCATGATGACCTCGCCGGGAGAACTGAAGGCCATTGAGGGCACCGGGCAAGGTCGAGGGCAAAGGTAGGTGCCCCTTGGGCAATGCCCACCGGGCAGTACCAGGGAGTGGGGCATGAGGTGGCGTGGTCTCCAGGGGCGGAGCCTGAAGGTAGCGTGGCCGACTCTGAACGTAGTTGCTGGGTCGGAGAGGGTCCCGTTACCACTCTGCCCGCTGACTGTGGGGTGGGGTGGTCCCCACTGCCACTCTGCACGTGATTGGTGTTGGGAGGGAGGGGGACATCACTGCCTCTCTGCATGGACAGTGGGGGTAGGGAGAGGGTCTCGCTGCCTCTCCGCATGCACAGTGGGGTAGGGAGGGGGTCTCGCTGCCACTCTGCTTGCACAGTGGGGTAGGGAGGGGGTCTCACTGCCTCTCTGCATGCACAGTGGGGTAGGGAGCGGGTTTCGCAGCCTCTCTGCGTGCACAGTGGGGTAGGGAGGGTTCTCGCTGCCTCTCTGCATGCACAGTGGGGCAGGAAGGGTTCTCGCTGCCTCTCTGCATGCACAGTGGGGTAGGGAGGGGATCTCGCTGCCTCTCTGCATGCACAGTGGGTTAGGGAGACGTGCCCTGCTGACACTCTGCATGCAATTGGTGTGGGGGAAGGGGCGGTGATTGGTCCAGGTGGTGGGGAGGGGGCTGGGTCTATATCTGTTCGGGGGCTGCTCAGAAAGAGCTGAGCACCCCCGGACTACCTGGTGGCAACTGCTGTGTTGAAGCGAGCTGCAGCAGCAGAGAGCTGACAGCTGTCTCTCTCAGACCAGGCAGCTCACTGCTGGCTGCAATTGCGTATTTGCAACCAGATAGGTTTGGGAGGTGGTCGGTATCCCAGCCAGCTCTGTGAGAGCTGCAAGTGATGGGGCCACTGCTGAGGGTGGCATAACAGCCATCGAGTTTTAACAGCACGAAATGAGGCCATTCGGCCATTATGTCTGAACTGGTCATCAAACACCGATCCAATCGAATCCCATTTTCCAGCACTCGATCCACAGCCTTGTCATCGAGTTTACAGAATGGAAACAGGCCCTTCGGCCCATCTTATCCATGCTGCCCTTTCTTTTTAAACCCCTAAACTAATCCCAATTGCCCACATTTGCCCCATATCCCTCTATACCCATCGTGCCCATTTAACTATCTAAACGCTTTTTAAAAAATAAAATTGTACCCGCCTCTACTACTGCCTCTGGCAGCTCGTTCCAGACACTCACCACCCTCTGTGTGAAAAAATTGCCCCTCTGGACACTTTTGTATCTTTCCCCTCTCACCTTAAATCTATGCCGTCTAGTTTTAGACACCCCTACCTTTGGGAAAAGATATTGAATATCGAGCTGATCTGTGCCCCTCATTATTTTATAGACCTCTATCAGTTAACCCCTCAGCCTCCTGCGCTCCAGGGGAAAAAGTCCCAGTCTATTCAGCCTCTCCTTATAACTCAATCCATCAAGTCCCAGTAGCATCCTAGTTAATCTTTTCTGCACTCGTTCTAGTTTAATAATTATATGCTCTGGCGTTTGAGTTGCTGATCTAAATGCCTCTTGTGGTTGTTCCCGCTTCTACCATCCTTTCAGGCCGTGAGCTGCAGATCCCAGCACCCTGTGGATGGGAACATTTTCCCTCAAATCCACACAAAAATCTGCCCTTTACCTTAACTCCACGTCCCTCTGGTTATTGACACCTCTACTGAAGGGAAAAGGTTTCTTCCTATCCGTGTGCCACATACTTTTGTTCATATCACTCAGTCCCCCCCTCCCTCCGCCCCCTCCTGAAAGCATTCCCCACCACCACCCACTACACCCACTCCACCTCCAGCCGTCTCTGCTCTAAGGTAAAAAACCCAGCCTAACCAGCCTCTCCTCATAGCTGAAACTCTCCAGCCCAGGCAGCATCCTGGTGAATCTCCTCTCCACCGTCTCCAGTGTAATCACATCCTTCCTGTAGTGTGATGACCAGAGCTGTACACAGTTCTCTTGCTCTGGTCTAACCAGCGTTTTATAAACTTCCATCATCACCTCCCAGCTCTTATATCCTATGCTGCAGCTGCTAAAGGCAAGTATCCTACATGTCGTCTTAACCACCTCATCTACCTGTCTTGCTGCTTTTAGGGATCCACATATGTGCACCCCAAATTCATTCTGGTCCTCTGCACTTCCTCAGACTCGACCGGACTTGGTACATTTCCTTGCCCGGATAGTCGTCCCAAATGCATGGCCTCACATTCGTCAGGTGTAAATTACATTTGCCCATTTGCCCAGCCTTTCAGTTTCCTCAGCACGGTGGCACAGTGGTTAGCACTGCTGCCCCACAGCGCCAGGGACGTGTGTTCGATTTCTGGCTTGGACCACATCTGTGTGGAGTTTGCACATTCTCCCCGTGTCTGCATGGGTTTCCTCTGGGTGCTCCAGTTTCCGCCCACAGTCCAAAGACTTGTGGGTTAGGTGGATTGGCCAGGATATACTGGACTTACTGTCAGGGAGAATTGCTTGGGTAAATGCATGGGGTTCAGGGGATATCGCCTGGGTGGGATTGTGCTCAGTGCAGACTCGATGGGCTGAATGGCCTCCTTCTGCACTGTAGGATTCTATGATTCCTGTCATCTAAGGCTTTCCTCCTCAATATTTCCCACACCACCAATTTTTGTATCATCTGCAAACTTACTAATCACACCTCACACATTCATGTCTCGACCATCAATGTACACTACAAACAGCAAGGGAACAAGCATCGATCGCTGTGGAACCCCACTGAACACAGGCTTGCAGTCACAAAAACAACCTTCCACCATCACCCTCTGCCACTCAGCCATTTTGAATATAATTTACCAAATTGACCTGGTTCCACACGGTATCACTTCCTTGTTCAGTCTCCCATATTTGTCAAAAGCTTTTCTGAAGAACACGTAGACTACATCGACTGCACTTCCCTCATCTCCTCATCCAGTCACCTCCTCAACATATTCCAGCGAATTGTTAGACATGATCTCCCCCTGTCAAAGGAATGCTGACTATTGTTCATAAATCCTTACCTCTCGAAGTGGAGATTAATTCTGTCCCTCAGATTGTTTTCCAATCATTTCCCTACCACGGATATGGTGATGATGGTGTCCTGGCCGTGATCTTGGATATCTCCAGGGCACCTTGCAGGATCGCAGTATGGCACAGTGGTTAGCACTGCTGCCTCACAGCATCAGGGATCCCATTTCAATTCCTGGGATTCCATCAGCACCAGTGAAGCTTTTGTTTTACTTTGTTCCATTCTCACATCTCGCCTGTTGGGATTTCTCCTATTACAAGAACGTGTGATGTTCCTCTGGAAAGAATCCACTGTGAGCAAGTCCAGTTTCTCGCTGCTCCCCAATGTCCACATTCAGCCTTGTAAATTCAGTCTCGGTCACAGCCGTCCCGTATACATCATCAACCTGCATAAGTTCATTGGTAAGTTCAGGGCACATCGTGCTGATGTTTCAGCTTGAGATGCAAAAGACTGATTTGATTTGAATTGATTTGGTTTATTATTTTCACATATAATAAATATGTGATCCAAGCCGGGAATCGAACTCAGGTCCCTGTGAGACAGCAGTGCTAACTATTGTGCCACCATGTTGCCGACTCAAGAACAGCTTCTTCTCTGCTGCCATCTGACGTTTTAATGGACCCACATTGCATTCAGATGATCTTATTCTACACCCTAGCTCTGAGTCCAACATTACATTCTGCACTCTCTCCTTCTCTATGTTCAGAGTTACAGTGTTACAGAGTTCAGTGTTGGGCCAGGGAGATGGTGTCTGTGGACCTGTTGGGGAGGTAGGTGAACTGTAGTGTATCCAGGCAATCTGGGAGGCCGGAATTGATTCATGTCATGACTAACCTTTTGATGCATTTCATAACATTGGATATACAGTGAAAAGTGTTGTTGCTTGAGTGCCATACAGACAAAGCATACTGTACAGAGAGAAGGAGAGAGGGCAGAATGTAATGTTGCAGTCATAGCTGGGATGTAGTAAAAGATCATCTTAATGCAATGTGGGTCCATTCAAACGTCTGATGGCAGCAGAGAAGCTATTCCTGAGTCGGCAGCATGGTGGCACAATGGTTAGCGCTGCTGTCTCACAGGAACCTGAATTCGATTCCTGGCTTGGATCACTGTCTGTGTGGAATTTGCACATTCTACCCGTGTCGGCATGGGTTTGCTCCGGATGCTGCGGTTTTCACCCACAGTCCAAAATGTGCAGGTTAGGTTGATTGGCCATGTTAACTGCCCATTAGCGTTCTGGGATATGTATGTTGGGGGATTAGCAGGGTGCATATGTGGGATTTCGGGGATAGGGCCTGGGTGGGATTGTTGTCGGTGTAGACTCGATGGGTCAAATGGCCCCCTTCTGCACTGTACTGATTCTATGATTCTATGAGTCGGTTGGTCCATGTCCTCACACATTTATTATCTTTTTCTCCGATGGAACAAGTGGGAAAAGTTGATGTCCATGGTGCGCTATTCCTGAATTAGGCTGGTTGCTTTTGTGAGGCAACGGGAAGTTTAGACAGAGTTAATGAGTGGGAGGTTGGTTTGAGTGATGGACTGGTCTGCATTCATCAAGCGTGGAAGTTTCTCGCAGTCTTGGACAGAGCAGGAGCCATACCAAGCTAGAATGTTATTTATGGTGCATCTGTAAAAGTTGGTGAGAGTCGCAGCTGACATGCCAAATGTCTGTAAACCTCTGAGAAAATAGAGGCGTTCGGAGACTTTTTTAATTATAGGGACGTCATGGAGGAACCAGGAAAGGTTTTTCGTGATGTGGACCCTAAAACGTGAAGCTCTCGACTATTTCAACTTCATCCCATTGATGTAGATCGGGGCATGTACTCCACTAGGCTTCCAAAAGTCGGTTTGCTTTGTTGACATTGAGGAAGAGATTATTGTTGTCGCCCCAGTTCACCAGATTCTCTGTCTCTTCCTCCGACCCACTGCAGGTGTCATCAGCAAACTTGGAAATCGAGTTGCAGGGGAATTTGGCCACACAGTCACCAGTGTCTCAGGAGTATAGGAAGGGGCTGATGACGCAGCCTTACGGGGCACCACTGTTCAGGATGATTGTGAAGGAGATGTTGTTGATTGTCCTTAATTTTGCTGTCTGTGGATTAGGAAGTTGAGGATCCAATTGCAGAGGCAGGAGCCAAGCCCAGGGCCACGGACTTTGGACATGAGTTTCGTAGGACGATTGGTGTTGCAGGCTGAGCTGTAGTTGATAAACGCGAGTCTGTGTTCCAGGGTTCACTGTCGGGCCAGGGAGATGGCATTGTGGACCTGTTGTGGATGTCGGTGAACTGTCGTGGATCCAGGCAATCTGGGAAGCCGGAACTGATTCATACCATGACTAACCTTTTGATGCATTTCATAATATTGGACATCAGAGTCACCGGACGATAGGCATTAAGGCAGCCTGCTTGGCTTTTCCTTTGGTACTGGCCTTTGTTTGAGTTTTACCTGGTGCATAGATTGGCAACCATCCTGCCGAGAGAGGACTGATGCAGCTGCACTGGTCCAGTAGACCAACGTGGGACAGCAGCAATCGCACTGAGCATTATGGACGATAGCTATTCGCTGAACCCTGAAGCTTTCTCCCACTCTTGGAAGTTGTGTTCTGTGCCAATCGAGTGTGAGATTACTATTTTTTCCTGTGTTGCGCTAACAGTGGCCACAATGCTGTGATCTCCTCTCCAGGGTACAGTTCTGTGTAAATATAATAGAGATTCTGTGCTGTCAATGCATCAGGATCTCCCTCTGCCAATTGTTAGTATTGTCCAGAGGCAAGGGACAAACCAGCCCTCTTTGGTCCCAGCTCTGTTGCAGGGGTTGTCAGTAAACTGTCTGAGAGACGACAGATTACCATCTACAGGACTCCAGTCTGGATTTTCTGTAAGGTTTACTCCCTCATCCTTCTTACCCTCCAAATCCCCCACAAGGGAGGGGGGCTATTTACTTGTAGCTGAGTGAGGGTCAATGTTGTGGACTCCCCGGAAATCTCGCTCCCAAATGTATACCACTGTGTTGCTACCATGGACTGCACGGTGACACAGTGGTTCGCACTGCTGATTCACAGCGTCAGGGACCTGGGTTCAATTCCAGGCTTGGGTCACTGTCTGTGTGGAGTTTGGACCTTCTCCCCGTGTCTGTGTGGGTTTCCTCCGGATGCTCCACTTTCCTCTCACACTGCAAAAGACGTGCTGGTTTAAAAACAATAAGTGATTTTATGTGTGTACATTCTTTTTTATTTCAACCCATCCTCAGTCCAAATGGTAACTTCTTTCCCTGAATCCTGTCTAATTTTATTCTTTATTTCCCTTCCTGACAGTGAACATAATCACAATTGTGACACTGACGAGCAGAAACTGTGGTCTGTCCAAATGTGTGACTCGTTACCTGGTGGCCATGTCAGCGGGGGATCTGCTGGTCGTTATCCTCGACCTGATATTCAGACACATTCCCATTCTTTATTGGGAACAGTTTGATTTCCTGCGATGGGTCCCCGTGTGTAACATCCACGCCGTCCTGCTTTATGCAGCCACTGACTGTTCTGTCTGGTTCACGGTCACTTTCACCTTTGATCGATTTGTGGCCATTTGCTGCCCCAAGCTGAAGAGTAAATATTGCAGTGAGAAATCGGTGGCTGTGGTTCTGGGAACAGTGACGGTGCTGAGCTGTTTAAAGAACATTTCCTGGTATTTTATGTTATTAAATAGATATCTGCTGGTGAACATCCCCTGGTTTTGTGATTACACACAGAATGTTCTGTTCTCTCCGGTCTGGGGAACAATCGAGTTCCTCCACAACATTCTAACCCCGACTGTCCCGTTCGTCCTGATTCTGCTGCTCAACGTTTTCACCGTCAGACACATTTTAATGAGCAGCAGAGCCCGCAGGAGACTCCGGGCTCACAGCAGTGGGGAGAATCCCAGAGACCCAGAGATGGAGAGTCGCAGGAAATCCATCATTTTACTGTTTGTTATCTCAGCCAATTTCATCCTCTTATGGTCGACATTAATGGTTTTTTCAATATGGAGTCGGATGTATTATTTGGGCTATCGTTCGGTATGGTTAGATTCTTATGTTCTGGAATTTGGTTTCATGTTGCAACTCACAAATTGTTGTACAAACACTGCCATTTATGCTGTGACACAGACTCACTTCAGGCAGCAGCTGAAAGATCTGCTGAAATATCCCCTTACTGCAATTCTTCAATTCATTAGACCCTGAGAGGAAACTACAACGACAAGACCCCTGACTCTTTCTATTGGACTTTCAAATATAAATATTCACACAGAGTAAAGCTCCCTCGACACTGTCCCCATCAAACAGTCCCAGGACAGGTACAGCACAGGGTTAGATACAGAGTAAAGCTCCCTCTCCACTGTCCCCCATCAAACACTCCCAGGACAGGTACAGCATGGGGTGAGATACAGAGTAAAGCTCCCTCGACACTGCCCCCATCAAGCACTCCCAGGACAGGTACAGCACGGGGTTTCACAGAGAGTAAAAGTCCCTCGACACTGTCCCCGTCAAACACTCCAGGGGCAGGTACAGCACGGGGCGAGATACAGAGTAAAGCTCCCTTTACACTGTCACCTTCAAACACTCCCAGGACAGGTACAGCACGGGGTTAGATCCAGAGTCAAGCTCCCTCTACACCGTCCCCATCAAACACTCCCAGAACAGGTACAGCACGGGGTTCGATACAGAGTAAAGCTCCCTCGACACTGTCCCCATCAAACACTCCAGGGACAGGTACAGCACGGGGCTAGATACAGAGTAAAGCTCCCTCTACACTGTCCCCATCAAACACTCCCAGGACAGGTACAGCACGGTGTTAGATACAGAGTAAAGCTCCCTCTACACTGTCCCCATCAAACACTCCAGGGGCAGGTACAGCACGGGGCTAGATACAGAGTAAAGCTCCCTCTACACTGTCCCCTTCAAACACTCCCAGGACAGGTACAGCACGGTGTTAGATACAGAGTAAAGCTCCCTCTACACTGTCCCCATCAAACACTCCAGGGGCAGGTACAGCACGGGGCTAGATACAGAGTAAAGCTCCCTCTACACTGTCCCCTTCAAACACTGCCAGGACAGGTACAGCACGAGGTTAGATCCAGAGAAAAGCTCTCTCTACACTGTCCCCATCAAACACTCCCAGGACAGGGACAGCACGGGGATAGATACAGAGTAAAGCTCCCTCTAATCTGTCCCCCATCAAACACTCCCAGGACAGATACAGCACGGGGTTAGATACAGAGTAAAGCTCCCTCGACACTGTCCCCACCAAACACACTCAGTACAGGTACAGCACGGGGTTAGATACAGAGTAAAGCTCCCTTTACACTGTCCCCCATCAAACACTCCCAGGACAGGTACAGCACGGGGTTAGATACAGAGTAAAGCTCTCTCTACACTGTCGCCATTAAATAATCCCAGGACAGATACAGCACAGGGATAGATGCAGAGTGAAGCTCACTGTACACTGTCCCGATCAAACACAACCAGGACAGGTACAGCACGGGGTTAGACACAGAGTAAAGCTCCCTCTGCACTGTCCCCATCAAATACTCCCAGGACAGGTACAGCAAGGCTTTAGATGCAGAGTAAAGCTGCCTCGACACTGTCCCCTTCATATACTCCCAGGACAGCTACAGCACGGGGTTAGATACAGAGTAAAGCTCCCTCTACACTGTCCCCCATCAAACACTCCCAGGACAGGTCCAGCACGGTGTTAGATACAGAGTAAAGCTCACTCTACACCGTCCCCATCAAACACTCCCAGGACAGGTACAGCACGGGGTTAGATACAGAGTAAAGCTCCCTCTACACTGACCCCCATCAAACACTGCCAGGATAGGTACAGCATGGAGTTAGATACAGAGTAAAGCTCCCACGACACTGTCGCCATCAAACACTCCCAGGACAGTGACAGCACGGGGTTAGATACAGAGTAAAGCTCCCTCGACACTGACCCCATTAAACACTCGCAGGACAGGTGCAGCACGGGGTTAGATCCAGAGTAAAGCTCCCTCTAAACGGTCCCCCATCAAACACTCCCAGGACAGGCAAGGAAAACGGTTAGATACAGAGTATAGCTCCCTCTGCACTGTCCCCATCAAACAGTCCCAGGACAGGTACAGCACAGGGTTAGATACAGAGTAAAGCTCCCTCTCCACTGTCCCCCATCAAACACTCCCAGGACAGGTACAGCATGGGGTGAGATACAGAGTAAAGCTCCCTCGACACTGCCCCCATCAAGCACTCCCAGGGCAGGTACAGCACGGGGTTTCACAGAGAGTAAAACTCCCTCGACACTGTCCCCGTCAAACACTCCAGGGGCAGGTACAGCACGGGGCGAGATACAGAGTAAAGCTCCCTCTACACTGTCACCTTCAAACACTCCCAGGACAGGTACAGCACGGGGTTAGATCCAGAGTCAAGCTCCCTCTACACCGTCCCCATCAAACACTCCCAGAACAGGTACAGCACGGGGTTCGATACAGAGTAAAGCTCCCTCGACACTGTCCCCATCAAACACTCCAGGGACAGGTACAGCACGGGGCTAGATACAGAGTAAAGCTCCCTCTACACTGTCCCCATCAAACACTCCCAGGACAGGTACAGCACGGGGTTAAATACAGAGTAAAGCTCCCTCTCAACTGTCCCCCATCAAACACTTCCAGGACAGGCAAGGAAAGATGTTATATACAGAGTAAAGCTCCCTCTACACTGTCCCCATCAAACAGTCCAAGGACAGGTACAGCACGGGGTTAGATACAGAGTAAAGCTCCCTCTCCACCGTCCCCATCTAACACTCCCAGAACTGGTACAGCATGGGGTGAGATACAGAGAAAAGCTCCCTCTACACTGCCCCCATCAAACACTCCCCGGATAGCTGCGGCACGCGGTTTCACACAGAGTAAAGCTCTCTCGAAACTGTCCCCATCAAACACTCCCAGGACAGGTACAGCACGGGGTTCGATCCAGAGTAAAGCTCCCTCTACACTGTCCCCTTCAAACACTCCCAGGACAGGTACAGCACGGGGTTCGATCCAGAGTAAAGCTCCCTCTACACTGTCAACATCAAACACTCCCAGGACAGGGACAGCAAAGGGGTTAGATTCAGAGTAAAGCTCCCTCTACACTATCCCCCGTCAAACACTCCCAGGAGAGGTACAGTACGGGGATAGATACAGAGTAAAGCTCCCTCTAATCTGTCCCCCATCAAACACTCCCAGGACAGATGCAGCACGGGGTTAGATAGAGAAAAGCTCCCCCTACACTGTCCCCATGAAACACTCCCAGGACAGGTGCAGCACGGGATTAGATACAGAGTAAAGCCAGCTGTACACTGTCCCGATCAAACACACTCAGGACAGGTGCAGCACGGGGTTAGATGCAGAGTAAAGCTCCCTCGACACTGTCCGCATCAACCACACCCAGGACAGATACAGCACGGGGTTAGATACAGAGTAAAGATCCCTGTACACTGTCCCCATGAAACACACTCAGGACAGGTGCAGCAAGGGGTTAGATACAGAGTAAAGCTCCCTCGACACTGTCCCCATCAAACACTCCCAGGACAGGTACAGCACGGGGATAGATACAGAGTAAAGCTCCCTCTAAACTGTCCCCCATCAAACAATCCCAGAACAGGTACAGCACGGGATTACATACAGAGTAAAGCTCCCTCTACACTGTCCCCATCAAACACACCCAGGACAGGTACAGCACGGGGTTAGATACAGAGTAAAGCTCCCTCTACACTGTCCCCACCAATCACACTTAGTACAGGTACAGCATGGGGTTAGATAAAGAGTAAAGCTCCCTCTACACCGTCCCCATCAAACAATCCCAGGACAGGTACAGCACGGGGTTAGATACAGAGTAAAGCTCCCTCTACACTGTCTCCATGAAACACTCCCAGGACAGGGACAGCAAAGGGGTTAGATACAGAGTAAAGCTCCCTCTACACTGTCCCCCGTCAAAGACTCCCAGGAGTGGTACAGCACGGGGATAGATACAGAGTAAAGCTCCCTCTAATCTGTCCCCCATCAAACACTCCCAGGACAGATACAGCACGGGGTTAGATAGAGAAAAGCTCCCTCTACACTGTCCCCATGAAACACTCCCAGGACAGGTGCAGCACGGGATGAGATACAGAGTAAAGCTCGCTGTACACTGTCCCCATCAAACACACTCAGGACAGGTGCAGCACGGGGTTAGATACAGAGTAAAGCTCCCTCGACACTGTTCCCATCAAACACACCCAGGAAAGATGCAGCATGGGGTTAGATACAGAGTAAAGCTCCCTCGACACTGTACCCATCAAATACTCCCAGGACAGGTACAGCACGGGGTTAGAGACAGAGTAAAGCTCCCTCTCCACTGTCCCCCATCAAACACTCCCAGGACAGGTACAGCACGGAGTTTGATACAGAGTCAAGCTCCCTCTCCACCGTCCCCATCAAACACTCCCAGGACATGAACAGCAAGGGGTTAGATACAGAGTAGAGCTCCCTCTCCACTGTCCCCCATCAAACACTCCCAGGACAGGTACAGCACGGGGTTAGATACAGAGTAAAGCTCCCTCGACACTGACCCCATCAAACACTCCAGGGACAGGTACAGCACGGGGCTAGATACAGAGTAAAGCTCCCTCTACACTGTCCCCATCAAACACACCAAGGAAAGGTACAGCACGGGGTTACATCCAGAGTAAAGCTCCCTCTACACTGTACCCATCAAACAGTCCCAGGACAGGGACAGCAAAGGGTTTAAATACAGAGTAAAGCTCCCTCTACACTGTCGCCCGTCAAACACTCACAGGAGAGGTACAGCACGGGGATAGATACAGAGTAAAGCTCCCTCTAATCAGTCCCCCATCAAACACTCCCAGGACAGATACAGCACGGGGTTAGATAGAGAAAAGCTCCCTCTACACTGTCCCCATGAAACACTCGCAGGACAGGTGCAGCACGGGATTAGATACAGCGTAAAGCTCGCTCTACACTGTCCCAATGAAACACACTCAGGACAGGTGCAGCACGGGGTTAGATACACAGTAAAGCTCCCTCGACACTGTCCCCATCAAACACTCCCAGGCCAGGTACAGCACAGGGATAGATACAGAGTAAAGCTCCCTCTACACTGTCCCCATCAAACACTCGCAGGACAAGTACAGCTCGGGGTTAGATCCAGAGTAAAGCTCCCTCTAAACTGTCCCCCATCAAACACTCCCAGGACAGGCAAGGAAAGCGGTTGGATACAGAGTAATGCTCCCTCTGCACTGTCCCCATCAAACAGTCCCAGGACAGGTACAGCAGAGGGTTAGATACAGAGTAAAGCTCCCTCTCCACTGTCCCCCATCAAACACTCACAGGACAGGTACAGCACGGGGTTTGATACAGAGTCAAGCTCCCTCTACACCGTCCCCATCAAACACTCCCAGAACAGGTACAGCACGGGATTACATACAGAGTAAAGCTCCCTCTACACTGTCCCCATCAAACACACCCAGGACAGGTACAGCACGGTGTTAGATACAGAGTAAAGCTCCCTCGACACTGTCCCCACCAAATACTCGCAGGACAGGTACAGCACGGGGTTAGATGCAGAGTGAAGCTCCCTCTACACTCTCCCCATTATACACTCCCAGGATAGGTACAGCATGGAGTTAGATACAGAGTAAAGCTCCCCCGACACTGTCGCCATCAAACACTCCCAGGACAGGGACAGCACAGGGTTAGATACAGAGTAAAGCTCCCTCTACACTGTCCCCATCAAACACTCGCAGGACAAGTACAGCTCGGGGTTAGATCAAGAGTAAAGCTCCCTCTAAACTGTCCCCCATCAAACACTCCCAGGACAGGCAAGGAAAGCGGTTGGATACAGAGTAATGCTCCCTCTGCACTGTCCCCATCAAACAGTCCCAGGACAGGTACAGCACAGGGTTAGATACAGAGTAAAGCTCCCTCGACACTGTCCCGATCAAACACTCCAGGGACAGATTTAGCAGGGGGCGAGATACAGAGTAAAGCTCCCTCTACACTGTCCCCATCAAACAGTCCCAGGACAGGTACAGCACGGGGTTAGAGACAGAGTAAAGCTCCCTCTCCACTGTCCCCCATCAAACACTCCCAGGACAGGTACAGCACGGAGTTTGATACAGAGTCAAGCTCCCTCTCCACCGTCCCCATCAAACACTCCCAGAACTGGTACAGCACGGCGTTAGATACAGAGTAAAGCTCCCTCTACACTGTCCGCATCAAACACTCCCAGGACAGGTACAGCACGGGGTTAGATACAGAGTATATCTCCCTCTACACTGTCCCCATCAAACACTCCAGGGGCAGGTACAGCACGGGGCGAGATACTGAGTAAAGCTCCCTCTACACTGTCCCCTTCAAACACTCCCAGGACAGGTCCAGCACGGGATTAGATCCAGAGTCAAGCTCCCTCTACACCGTCACCATCAAACACTCCCAGGACAGGTACAGCACGGGGTTAGATACAGAGTAGAGCTCCCTCTCCACTGTCCCCCATCAAACACTCCCAGGACAGGTACAGCACGGGGTTAGATACAGAGTAAAGCTCCCTCGACACTGACCCCATCAAACACTCCAGGGACAGGTACAGCACGGGGCTAGATACAGAGTAAAGCTCCCTCTACACTGTCCCCATCAAACACACCAAGGAAAGGTACAGCACGGGGTTACATCCAGAGTAAAGCTCCCTCTACACTGTCCCCATCAAACACTCCCAGGACAGGGACAGCAAAGGGTTTAAATACAGAGTAAAGCTCCCTCTACACTGTCCCCCGTCAAACACTCCCAGGAGAGGTACAGCACGGGGTTAGATACAGAGTAAAGCTCCCTCTAATCTGTCCCCCATCAAACACTCCCAGGACAGATACAGCACGGGGTTAGATAGAGAAAAGCTCCCTCTACACTGTCCCCATGAAACACTCGCAGGACAGGTGCAGCACGGGATTAGATACAGAGTAAAGCTCCCTCTACACTGTCCCCCATGAAACACTCCCAGGACAGGTACAGCACGGGGTTAGATACAGAGTAAAGCTCCCTCGACACTGTCCCCATCAAACACTCCCAGGACAGGTACAGCACAGGGATAGATACAGAGTAAAGCTCACTCTACACTGTCCCCATCAAACACTCGCAGGACAAGTACAGCTCGGGGTTAGATCCAGAGTACAGCTCCCTCTAAACTGTCCCCCATCAAACACTCCCAGGACAGGCAAGGAAAGCGGTTGGATACAGAGTAATGCTCCCTCTGCACTGTCCCCATCAAACAGTCCCAGGACAGGTACAGCACAGGGTTAGATACAGAGTAAAGCTCCCTCTCCACTGTCCCCCATCAAACACTCCCAGGACAGGTACAGCACGGGGTTTGATACAGAGTCAAGCTCCCTCGACACCGTCCCCATCAAACACTCCCAGAACAGGTACAGCACGGGGTTAGATACAGAGTAAAGCTCCCTCGACACTGTCCCGATCAAACACTCCAGGGACAGATTTAACAGGGGGCTAGATACAGAGTAAAGCTCCCTCTACACTGTCCCCATCAAACAGTCCCAGGACAGGTACAGCACGGGGTTAGAGACAGAGTAAAGCTCCATCTCCACTGTCCCCCATCAAACACTCCCAGGACAGGTACAGCACGGAGTTTGATACAGAGTCAAGCTCCCTCTCCACCGTCCCCATCAAACACTCCCAGAACTGGTACAGCACGGCGTTAGATACAGAGTAAAGCTCCCTCTACACTGTCCGCATCAAACACTCCCAGGACAGGTACAGCACGGGGTTAGATACAGACTATAGCTCCCTCTACACTGTCCCCATCAAACACTCCAGGGGCAGGTACAGCACGGGGCGAGATACTGAATAAAGCTCCCTCTACACTGTCCCCTTCAAACACTCCCAGGACAGGTACAGCACGGGATTAGATCCAGAGTCAAGCTCCCTCTACACCGTCCCCATTAAACACTCCCAGGACATGTACAGCACGGCGTTAGATACAGAGTAGAGCTCCCTCTCCACTGTCCCCCATCAAACACTCCCAGGACAGGTACAGCACGGGGTTAGATACAGAGTAAAGCTCCCTCGACACTGACCCCATCAAACACTCCAGGGACAGGTACAGCACGGGGCTAGATACAGAGTAAAGCTCCCTCTACACTGTCCCCATCAAACACACCAAGGAAAGGGACAGCACGGGGTTACATCCAGAGTAAAGCTCCCTCTACACTGTCCCCATCAAACACTCCCAGGACAGGGACAGCAAAGGGTTTAAATACAGAGTAAAGCTCCCTCTACACTGTCCCCCGTCAAACACTCCCAGGAGAGGTACAGCACGGGGATAGATACAGAGTAAAGCTCCCTCTAATCTGTCCCCCATCAAACACTCCCAGGACAGATACAGCACGGGGTTAGATAGAGAAAAGCTCCCTCTACACTGTCCCTATGAAACACTCGCAGGACAGGTGCAGCACGGGATTAGATACAGCGTAAAGCTCGCTCTACACTGTCCCCATGAAACACACTCAGGACAGGTGCAGCACGGAGTTAGATACAGAGTAAAGCTCCCTCGACACTGTCCCCATCAAACACTCCCAGGACAGGTACAGCACAGGGATAGATACAGAGTAAAGCTCCCTCTACACTGTCCCCATCAAACACTCGCAGGACAAGTACAGCTCGGGGTTAGATCCAGAGTAAAGCTCCCTCTAAACTGTCCCCCATCAAACACTCCCAGGACAGGCAAGGAAAGCGGTTGGATACAGAGTAATGCTCCCTCTGCACTGTCCCCATCAAACAGTCCCAGGACAGGTACAGCAGAGGGTTAGATACAGAGTTAAGCTCCCTCTCCACTGTCCCCCATCAAACACTCACAGGACAGGTACAGCACGGGGTTTGATACAGAGTCAAGCTCCCTCTACACCGTCCCCATCAAACACTCCCAGAACAGGAACAGCACGGGATTACATACAGAGTAAAGCTCCCTCTACACTGTCCCCATCAAACACTCCCAGGACAGGTACAGCACGGGGTTAGATACAGAGTAAAGCTCCCTCTACACCGTCCCCATCAAACAATCCCAGGACAGGTACAGCACGGGGTTAGATACAGAGTAAAGCTCTCTCTACACTGTCGCCATGAAATACTCCCAGGACAGATACAGCACAGGGATAGATGCAGAGTGAAGCTCACTCGACACTGTCCCGATCAAACAATTCCCAGGATAGATACAGCATGGAGTTCGATACAGAGTAAAGCTCCCTCTACACTGTCGCCATTAAATACTCCCAGGACAGATACAGCAAGGCATTAGATGCAGAGTAAAGCTGCCTCGACACTGTCCCCTTCATACACTCCCAGGACAGGTACAGCACGGGGTTAGATACAGAGTAAAGCTCCCTCTACACTGTCCCCATCAAACACTCCCAGGACAGGGACAGCAAAGGGGTTAGATACAGAGTAAAGCTCCCTCTACACTGTCCCCCGTCAAAGACTCCCAGGAGAGGTACAGCACGGGGATAGATACAGAGTAAAGCTCCCTCGAATCTGTCCCCCATCAAACACTCCCAGGAAAGATACAGCACGGTGTTAGATAGAGAAAAGCTCCCTCGACACTGTTCCCATCAAACACACCCAGGAAAGGTGCAGCATGGGGTTAGATACAGAGTAGAGCCCCCTCGACACTGTCCCCCATCAAACACTCCCAGGACAGGTACAGCATGGGCTTAGATACAGAGTAAAGCTCCCTCTACACCGTCCCGATCAAACAATTCCCAGGATAGATACAGCATGGAGTTAGATACAGGGTAAAGCTCCCTCTACACTGTCGCCATTAAATACTCACAGGAGAGATACAGCAAGGCATTAGATGCAGAGGAAAGCTGCCTAGACACTGTCCCCTTCATACACTCCCAGGACAGATACAGCACGGGGTTAGATACAGAGTAAAGCTCCCTCGACACTGTCCCCATCAAACACTCCCAGGACAGATACAGCACGGGGTTAGATACAGAGTAAAGCTCCCTCGAAACTGTCCCCTTCATACACTCCCAGGACAGATACAGCACGGGGTTAGATACAGAGGAAAGCTCCCTCGACACTGTCCCCATCAAACACTCCTACCACAGATACAGCACGGGATTAGATACAGAGGAAAGCTCCCTCTACACCGTCCCCATCAAACAATCCCAGGACAGGTACAGCACGGGGTTAGATACAGAGTAAAGCTCCCTCGACACTGTCCCCATCAAACATTCCCAGGACGGGTACAGCACGGGGTTAGATCCAGAGTAAAGCTCCCTCGACACTGTCCCCATCAAACATTCCCAGGAAGGGTACAGCACGGGGTTAGATACAGAGTAAAGCTCCCTCGACACTGTCCTCATCAATCATTCCCAGGACGGGTAAAGCACGGGGTTAGATACAGAGTAAAGCTCCCTCGACACTGTCCCCATCAAACACTCCCAGGACAGGTACAGCACGGTGTTAGATACAGAGTCAAGCTCACACTACACTGTCCCCATTATGCACTCCCAGGATAGGTACAGCATGGAGTTAGATACGGAGTAAAGCTCCCCCGACACTGTCGCCATCAAACACTCCCAGGACAGGGACAGCACAGGGTTAGATTCAGAGTAAAGCTCCCTCGACACTGACCCCATCAAACACTCGCAGGACAGGTACAGCACGGGGTTAGATCCAGAGTAAAGCTCCCTCTAAACTGTCCCCCATCAAACACTCCCAGGACAGGCAAGGAAAGCGGTTAGATACAGAGTAAAGCCCCCTCTGCACTGTCCCCATCAAACAGTCCCAGGACAGGTACAGCACGGGGTTAGATACAGAGTAAAGCTCCCTCGACACTGTCCCCATTAAACACTCCAGGGACAGGTACAGCACGGGGCGAGATACAGAGTAAAGCTCCCTCTACACTGTCCCCATCAAACACACCCAGGACAGGGACAGCACGGGGTTTAATACAGAGTAAAGCTCCCTCTAAACTATCCCCCATCCAACACTCCCAGGAAAAGCAAGGAAAGGGGTTAGATACAGAGTGAAGCTCACTCTACACTGTCCCCATTATAAACTCCCAGGATAGGTACAGCATGGAGGTAGATACAGAGTAAAGCTCCCCGACACTGTCGCCCATCAAACACTCCCAGGACAGGGACAGCACGGGGTTAGATACAGAGTAAAGCTCCCTCGACACTGACCCCATCAAACACTCGCAGGACAAGTACAGCACGGGGTTAGATCCAGAGTAAAGCTCCCTCTACACTGTCCCCATCAAACACTCCCAGGACAGGCAAGGAAAGCGGTTAGATACAGAGTAAAGCTCCCTCTCCACTGTCCCCTTCAAACAGTCCCAGGACAGGTATAGCACAGGGTTAGATACAGAGTAAAGTTCCCTCTCCACTGTCCCCCATCAAACACTCCCAGGACAGGTAGCACGGGGTTTGATACAGAGTAAAGCTCCCTCTACACTGTCCCCCATCAAACACTCCCAGGACAGGTAGCACGGGGTTTGATACAGAGTCAAGCTCCCTCCACACCGTCCCCATCAAACACTCACAGAACAGGTACAGCACGGGGTTAGATACAGAGTAAAGCTCCCTCGACACTGTCCCCCATCAAACACTCCCAGAACAGGTACAGCACGGGGTTAGATACAGAGTAAAGCTCCCTCTACACTGTCCCCACCAATCACACTCAGTACAGGTACAGCATGGTGTTAGATACAGAGTAAAGCTCCCTCTACACCGTTCCCATCTAACAATCCCAGGACAGGTACAGCACGGGGTTCGATACAGAGTAAAGCTCTCTCTCCACTGTCGCCATTAAATACTCCCAGGACAGATACAGCACAGGGATAGATGAAGAGTGAAGCTCACTCTACACTGTCCCGATCAAACAATTCCCAGGATAGATACAGCATGGAGTTAGATACAGAGTAAAGCTCCCTCTACACTGTCGCCATTAAATACTCCCAGGACAGATACAGCAAGGTTTGAGATGCAGAGTAAAGCTGCCTCGACACTGTCCCCTTCATACACTCCCAGGACAGATACAGCACGGTGTTAGATACAGAGTAAAGCTCCCTCGACACTGTCCCCTTCATACACTCCCAGGACAGATACAGCACGGTGTGAGATACAGAGTAAAGCTCCCTCGACACTGTCCCCATCAAACACTCCTACGACAGATACAGCACGGGATTAGATACAGAGTAAAGCTCCCTCTACACTGTCCCCCATCAAACACTCCCAGGACAGGTCCAGCACGGGGTTAGATACAGAGTAAAGCTCCCTCGACACTGTCCCCATCAAACACTCCCAGGACAGGTACAGCACGGGGTTAGATGCAGACTGAAGCTCACTCTACACTGTCCCCATTATACACTCCCAGGATAGGTACAGCATGGAGTTAGATACAGAGTAAAGCTCCCCCGACACTGACCCCATCAAACACTCGCAGGACAGGTACAGCACGGGGTTAGATCCAGAGTAAAGCTCCCTCTAAACTGTCCCCCATCAAACACTCCCAGGACAGGCAAGGACAGCGGTTAGATACAGAGTAAATCTCCCTCTACACTGTCCCCATCAAACAGTCCCAGGACAGGTACAGCACGGGATTAGATACAGAGTAGAGCTCCCTCTACACCGTCCCCATCAAACACTCCAGGGACAGGTACAGCATGGGGCTAGATACAGAGTAAAGCTCCCTCTACACTGTCCCAATAAAACACACCCAGGACAGGTACAGCACGGGGTTAAATACAGAGTAAAGCTCCCTCTAAACTGTCCCCCATCAAACAGACCCAGGACTCGGACAGCATGGAGTGAGATACAGAGTAAAGCTCCCTCTACACTGCCCCCATCAAACACTCCCCGGATAGCTGCAGCATGGGGTTTCACACAGAGTAAAGCTTCCTCGACACTGTCCCCATCAAACACTCCAGGGGCAGGTACAGCACGGGGCTAGATACAGAGTAAAGCTCCCTCTCCACTGCCCCCATTAATCACTCCAGGGGCAGGTACAGCACGGGGTTAGATACAGAGTAAAGCTCGGTCTACACTGTCCCCTTCAAACACTCCCAGGACAGGTACAGCAAGGGGTTAGATCCAGAGTCAATCTCCCTCTACACCGTCCCCATCAAACACTCCAGGGACAGGTACAGCACGGGGCTAGATACAGAGTAAAGCTCCCTCTACACTGTCCCAATAAAACACACCCAGGACAGGTACAGCACGGGGCTAAATACAGAGTAAAGCTCCCTCTAAACTGTCCCCCATCAAACACTCCCAGGACAGGCAAGGAAAGGGGTTAGATACAGAGTAAAGCTCCCTCTACACTGTCCCCATCAAACAGTCCCAGGACTCGTACAGCATGGAGTGAGATACAGAGTAAAGCTCCCTCTACACTGCCCCCATCAAACACTCCCCGGATAGCTGCAGCATGGGGTTTCACACAGAGTAAAGCTTCCTCGACACTGTCCCCATCAAACACTCCAGGGGCAGGTACAGCACGGGGCTAGATACAGAGAAAAGCTCCCTCTACACTGTCCCCTTCAAACACTCCCAGGACAGGTACAGCACGGGGTTAGATACAGAGTAAAGCTCCCTCTACACTGTCCCCATCAAACACTCCCAGGACAGGGACAGCAAAGGGGTTAGATACAGAGTAAAGCTCCCTCTACACTGCCCCCCGTCAAACACTCCCAGGACAGGTACAGCACGGGGTTAGATCCAGAGTAAAGCTCCCTCTACACTGTCCCCATCAAACACTCCCAGGACAGGGACAGCAGAGGGGTTAGATATAGAGTAAAGCTCCCTCTACACTGTCCCCCGTCAAACACTCCCAGGAGAGGTACAGCACGGGGATAGATACAGAGTAAAGCTCCCTCTAATCTGTCCCCCATCAAACACTCCCAGGACAGATACAGCACGAGGTGAGATAGAGAAAATCTCCCTGTACACTGTCCCCATGAAACACTCGCAGGACAGGTGCAGCATGGGATTAGATACAGAGTAAAGCTCGCTGTACACTGTCCCCATCAAACACACCCAGGAAAGTTGGAGCATGGGGTTAGATACAAAGTAAAGCTCCCACGACACTGTCCGCATCAAACACACCGAGGACAGATACAGCACGGTGTTAGATACAGAGTAAAGCTCCCTGTACACTGACCCCATGAAACACACTCAGGACAAGTGCAGCACGGGGTTAGATACAGAGTAAAGCTCCCTCGACACTGTCCCCATCAAACACTCCCAGGACAGGTACAGCACAGGGATAGATACAGAGTAAAGCTCCGTCTAAACTGTCCCCCATTAAACACTCCCAGAACAGGTACAGCACGGGGTTAGATACAGAGTAAAGCTCCCTCTACACTGTCCCCACCAAACACACCCAGGACAGGTACAGCACGGGGTTAGATACAGAGTAAAGCTCCCTCGACACTGTCCCCACCAATCACACTCAGTACAGGTACAGCATGGGGTTAGATAAAGAGTAAAGCTCCCTCTACACCGTCCCCATCAAACAATCCCAGGACATGTACAGCACGGGGTTTGATCCAGAGTAAAGCTCCCTCTAAACTGTCCCCCATCAAACACTCCCAGGACAGGCAAGGAAAGCGGTTTGATACAGAGTAAAGCTCCCTCGAAACTGTCCCCATCAAACAGTCCCAGGACAGGTACAGCACGGGGTTAGATACAGAGTAAAGCTCCCTCTCCACTGTCCCCCATCAAACACTCCCAGGAAAGGTACAGCACGGGGTTTGATACAGAGTCAAGCTCCCTCTGCACCGTCCCCATCAAACACTCCCAGAACAGTTACAGCACGGGGTTAGATACAGAGTAAAGCTCCCTCTACACTGTCCCCCATCAAACACTCCCAGGACAGGTACAGCACGGGGTTAGATACAGAGTAAAGCTCCCTCTACACTGTCCCCATCAAATAATCCCAGGACAGGTATAGCACGGGGTTAGATACAGAGTAAAGCTCCCTCGACTCTGTCGCCATTAAATACTCCCAGGACAGATACAGCACAGGGATAGATGCAGAGTGAAGCTCACTCTACACTGTCCCGATCAAACAATTCCCAGGATAGATACAGCATGGAGTTAGATACAGAGTAAAGCTCCCTCGACACTGTCGCCATTAAATACTCCCAGGAGAGATACAGCAAGGCTTTAGATGCAGAGTAAAGCTGCCTCGACACTGTCCCCTTCATACACTCCCAGGACAGATACAGCACGGGGTTAGATACAGAGTAAAGCTCCCTCGACACTGTCACCATCAAACACTCCTACGACAGATACAGCACGGGATTAGATACAGAGTAAAGCTGCCTCGACACTGTCCCCATCAAATACTCCCAGGACAGGTACAGCACAGGGTTAGATTCAGACTAAAGCTCCCTCGACACTGTCCCGATCAAACACTCCCAGGACAGGTACAGCACGGGGTTAGATTCAGAGTAAAGCTCCCTCGACACTGTCCCCATCAAATACTCCCAGGACAGGTACAGCACGGGGTTACATGCAGAGTGAAGCTCACTCTACACTGTCCCCATTATACACTCCCAGGATAGGTACAGCATGGAGTTAGATACAGAGTAAAGCTCCCCCGACACTGTCGCCATCAAAAACTCCCAGGACAGGGACAGCACGGGGTTAGATCCAGAGTAAAGCTCCCTCTACACTGTCCCCATCAAACACTCCCAGGACAGGGACAGCAAAGGGGTTAGATACAGAGTAAAGCTCCCTCTACACTGCCCCCCGTCAAACACTCCCAGGACAGGTACAGCACGGGGTTAGATCCAGAGTAAAGCTCCCTCTACACTGTCCCCATCAAACACTCCCAGGACAGGGACAGCAGAGGGGTTAGATACAGAGTAAAGCTCCCTCTACACTGTCCCCCGTCAAACACTCCCAGGAGAGGTACAGCACGGGGATAGATACAGAGTAAAGCTCCCTCTAATCTGTCCCCCATCAAACACTCCCAGGACAGATACAGCACGGGGTTAGATAGAGAAAAGCTCCCTGTACACTGTCCCCATGAAATACTCGGAGGACAGGTGCAGCATGGGATGAGATACAGAGTAAAGCTCGCTGTACACTGTCCCCATCAAACACACCCAGGAAAGGTGGAGCATGGGGTTAGATACAAAGTAAAGCTCCCACGAGACTGTCCGCATGAAACACACCGAGGACAGATACAGCACGGTGTTAGATACAGAGTAAAGCTCCCTGTACACTGACCCCATGAAACACACTCAGGACAAGTGCAGCACGGGGTTAGATACAGAGTAAAGCTCCCTCGACACTGTCCCCATCAAACACTCCCAGGACAGGTACAGCACAGGGATAGATACAGAGTAAAGCTCCGTCTAAACTGTCCCCCATTAAACACTCCCAGAACAGGTACAACACGGGGTTAGATACAGAGTAAAGCTCCCTCTACACTGTCCCCACCAAACACACCCAGGACAGGTACAGCACGGGGTTAGATACAGAGTAAAGCTCCCTCGACCCTGTCCCCACCAATCACACTCAGTACAGGTACAGCATGGGGTTAGATAAAGAGTAAAGCTCCCTCTACACCGTCCCCATCAAACAATCCCAGGACATGTACAGCACGGGGTTAGATCCAGAGTAAAGCTCCCTCTAAACTGTCCCCCATCAAACACTCCCAGGACAGGCAAGGAAAGCGGTTTGATACAGAGTAAAGCTCCCTCGACACTGTCCCCATCAAACAGTCCCAGGACAGGTACAGCACGGGGTTAGATACAGAGTAAAGCTCCCTCTCCACTGTCCCCCATCAAACACTCCCAGGAAAGGTACAGCACGGGGTTTGATACAGAGTCAAGCTCCCTCTGCACCGTCCCCATCAAACACTCCCAGAAAAGTTACAGCACGGGGTTAGATACAGAGTAAAGCTCCCTCTACACTGTCCCCCATCAAACACTCCCAGGACAGGTACAGCACGGGGTTAGATACAGAGTAAAGCTCCCTCTACACTGTCCCCATCAAATAATCCCAGGACAGGTATAGCACGGGGTTAGATACAGAGTAAAGCTCTCTCGACTCTGTCGCCATTAAATACTCCCAGGACAGATACAGCACAGGGATAGATACAGAGTGAAGCTCACTCTACACTGTCCCGATCAAACAATTCCCAGGATAGATACAGCATGGAGTTAGATACAGAGTAAAGCTCCCTCGACACTGTCGCCATTAAATACTCCCAGGAGAGATACAGCAAGGCTTTAGATGCAGAGTAAAGCTGCCTCGACACTGTCCCCTTCATACACTCCCAGGACAGATACAGCACGGGGTTAGATACAGAGTAAAGCTCCCTCGACACTGTCACCATCAAACACTCCTACGACAGATACAGCACGGGATTAGATACAGAGTAAAGCTCCCTCGACACTGTCCCCATCAAACACTCCAGGGGCAGGTACAGCACGGGGCGAGATACTGAGTAAAGCTCCCTCTACACTGTCCCCTTCAAACACTCCCAGGACAGGTACAGCACAGGGTTAGATTCAGACTAAAGCTCCCTCGACACTGTCCCGATCAAACACTCCCAGGACAGGTACAGCACGGGGTTAGATTCAGACTAAAGCTCCCTCGACACTGTCCCCATCAAATACTCCCAGGACAGGTACAGCACGGGGTTAGATGCAGAGTGAAGCTCACTCTACACTGTCCCCATTATACACTCCCAGGATAGGTACAGCATGGAGTTAGATACAGAGTAAAGCTCCCCCGACACTGTCGCCATCAAAAACTCCCAGGACAGGGACAGCACGGGGTTAGATACAGAGTAAAGCTCCCTCGACACTGACCCCATCAAACACTCGCAGGACAAGTACAGCACGGGGTTAGATCCAGAGTAAAGTTCCCTCTAAACTGTTCCCCATCAAACACTCCCAGGACAGGCAAGGAAAGCGGTTAGATACAGAGTAAAGCTCCCTCTCCACTGTCCCCCATCAAACACTCCCAGGACAGGTACAGCACGGGGTTAGATACAGAGTCAAGCTCCCTCTACACCGTCCCCATCAAACACTCCCAGAACTGGTACAGCACGGGGTTAGATACAGAGTAAAGCTCTCTCGACACTGTCCCCATCAAACACACCCAGGAGAGGTACAGCACATGGTTAAATACAGAATAAAGCTCCCTCTAAACTGTCCCCCATCAAACACTCCCAGGAAAAGCAAGGAAAGAGGTTAGATACAGAGTAAAGCTCCCTCTACACTCTCCGCATCAAACAGTCCCAGGACAGGTACAGCACGGGTTTAGATACAGAGTAAAGCACCCTCTCCACTGTCCGCCATCAAACACTCCCAGGACAGGTACAGCACGGAGTTTGATACAGAGTCAAGCTCCCTCTCCACCGTCCCCATCAAACACTCCCAGAACTAGTACAGCACGGCGTTAGATACAGAGTAAAGCTCCCTCTACACTGTCCGCATCAAACACTCCCAGGACAGGTACAGCATGGGGTGAGATACAGAGTAAAGCTCCCTCGACACTGCCCCCATCAAACACTCCCAGGACAGGTACAGCATGGGGTTAGATACAGAGTAAGCTCCCTCGACACTGTCCCCATCAAACACTCCAGGGGCAGGTACAGCACGGGGCTAGATACAGAGTAAAGCTCCCTCTACACTGTCCCCATCAAACACTCCCAGGACAGGAACAGCACGGGGTTAGATACAGAGTAAAGCTCCCTCGACACTGTCCCCATCAAACACTCCCAGGACAGGTACAGCACAGGGATAGATACAGAGTAAAGCTCCCTCTACACTGTCCCCATCAAACACTCGCAGGACAAGTACAGCTCGGGGTTAGATCCAGAGTAAAGCTCCCTCTAAACTGTCCCCCATCAAACACTCCCTGGACAGGCAAGGAAAGCGGTTGGATACAGAGTAATGCTCCCTCTGCACTGTCCCCATCAAACAGTCCCAGGACAGGTACAGCAGAGGGTGAGATACAGAGTAAAGCTCCCTCCCCACTGTCCCCCATCAAACACTCACAGGACAGGTACAGCACGGGGTTTGATACAGAGTCAAGCTCCCTCTACACCGTCCCCATCAAACACTCCCAGAACAGGTCCAGCACGGGATTACATACAGAGTAAAGCTCCCTCTACACTGTCCCCATCAAACACACCCAGGACAGGTACAGCACGGTGTTAGATACAGAGTAAAGATCCCTCGACACTGTCCCCACCAAATACTCGCAGGACAGGTACAGCACGGGGTTAGATGCAGAGTGAAGCTCCCTCTACACTGTCCCCATTATACACTCCCAGGATAGGTACAGCATGGAGTTAGATACAGAGTAAAGCTCCCCCGACACTGTCGCCATCAAACACTCCCAGGACAGGGACAGCACAGGGTTAGATACAGAGTAAAGCTCCCTCTACACTGTCCCCATCAAACACTCGCAGGACAACTACAGCTCGGGGTTAGATCCAGAGTAAAGCTCCCTCTAAACTGTCCCCCATCAAACACTCCCAGGACAGGCAAGGAAAGCGGTTGGATACAGAGTAATGCTCCCTCTGCACTGTCCCCATCAAACAGTCCCAGGACAGGTACAGCACAGGGTTAGATACAGAGTAAAGCTCCCTCTCCACTGTCCCCCATCAAACATTCCCAGGACAGGTACAGCACGGGGTTTGATACAGAGTCAAGCTCCCTCGACACCGTCCCCATCAAACACTCCCAGAACAGGTACAGCACGGGGTTAGATACAGAGTAAAGCTCCCTCGACACTGTCCCGATCAAACACTCCAGGGACAGATTTAGCAGGGTGCTAGATACAGAGTAAAGCTCCCTCTACACTGTCCCCATCAAACAGTCCCAGGACAGGTACAGCACGGGGTTAGAGACAGAGTAAAGCTCCCTCTCCACTGTCCCCCATCAAACACTCCCAGGACAGGGACAGCACGGAGTTTGATACAGAGTCAAGCTCCCTCTCCACAGTCCCCATCAAACACTCCCAGAACTGGTACAGCACGGCGTTAGATACAGAGTAAAGCTCCCTCTACACTGTCCGCATCAAACACTCCCAGGACAGGCACAGCACGGGGTTAGATACAGAGTATAGCTCCCTCTACACTGTCCCCATCAAACACTCCAGGGGCAGGTACAGCACGGGGCGAGATACTGAGTAAAGCTCCCTCTCCACTGTCCCCTTCAAACACTCCCAGGACAGGTACAGTACGGGATTAGATCCAGAGTCAAGCTCCCTCTACACCGTCCCCATCAAACACTCCCAGGACATGTACAGCACGGGGATAGATACAGAGTAGAGCTCCCTCTCCACTGTCCCCCATCAAACACTCCCAGGACAGGTACAGCACGGGGTTAGATACAGAGTAAAGCTCCCTCGACACTGACCCCATCAAACACTCCAGGGACAGGTACAGCACGGGGCCAGATACAGAGTAAAGCTCCCTCTACACTGTCCCCATCAAACACACCAAGGAAAGGTACAGCACGGGGTTACATCCAGAGTAAAGCTCCCTCTACACTGTCCCCATCAAACACTCCCAGGACAGGGACAGCAAAGGGTTTAAATACAGAGTAAAGCTCCCTCTACACTGTCCCCCGTCAAACACTCCCAGGAGAGGTACAGCACGGGGGTTGATGCAGAGTAAAGCTCCCTCTAATCTGTCCCCCATCAAACACTCCCAGGACAGATACAGCACGGGGTTAGAGAGAGAAAAGCTCCCTCTACACTGTCCCCATGAAACACTCGCAGGACAGGTGCAGCACGGGATTAGATACAGAGTAAAGCTCCCTCTACACTGTCCCCCATCAAACACTCCCAGGACAGGTACAGCACGGGGTTAGATACAGAGTAAAGCTCCCTCGACACTGTCCCCATCAAACACTCCCAGGACAGGTACAGCACAGGGATAGATACAGAGTAAAGCTCCCTCTACACTGTCCCCATCAAACACTCGCAGGACAAGTACAGCTCGCGGTTAGATCCAGAGTAAAGCTCCCTCTAAACTGTCCCCCATCAAACACTCCCAGGACAGGCAAGGAAAGCGGTTGGATACAGAGTAATGCTCCCTCTGCACTGTCCCCATCAAACAGTACCAGGACAGGTACAGCAGAGGGTTAGATACAGAGTAAAGCTCCCTCTCCACTGTCCCCCATCAAACACTCACAGGACAGGTACAGCACGGGGTTTGATACAGAGTCAAGCTCCCTCTACACCGTCCCCATCAAACACTCCCAGAACAGGTACAGCACGGGATTACATACAGAGTAAAGCTCCCTCTACACTGTCCCCATCAAACACACCCAGGACAGGTACAGCACGGTGTTAGATACAGAGTAAAGCTCCCTCGACACTGTCCCCACCAAATACTCGCAGGACAGGTACAGCACGGGGTTAGATGCAGAGTGAAGCTCCCTCTACACTGTCCCGATTATACACTCCCAGGATAGGTACAGCATGGAGTTAGATACAGAGTAAAGCTCCCCCGACACTGTCGCCATCAAACACTCCCAGGACAGGGACAGCACGGGGTTAGATACAGAGTAAAGCTCCCTCTACACTGTCCCCATCAAACACTCGCAGGACAAGTACAGCTCGGGGTTAGAACCAGAGTAAAGCTCCCTCTAAACTGTCCCCCATCAAACACTCCCAGGACAGGCAAGGAAAGCGGTTGGATACAGAGTAATGCTCCCTCTGCACTGTCCCCATCAAACAGTCCCAGGACAGGTACAGCACAGGGTTAGATACAGAGTAAAGCTCCCTCTACACTGTCCCCCGTCAAAGACTCCCAGGAGAGGTACAGCACGGGGATAGATACAGAGTAAAGCTCCCTCGAATCTGTCCCCCATCAAACACTCCCAGGAAAGATACAGCACGGTGTTAGATAGAGAAAAGCTCCCTCGACACTGTTCCCATCAGACACACCCAGGAAAGGTGCAGCATGGGGTTAGATACAGAGTAGAGCCCCCTCGACACTGTCCCCCATCAAACACTCCCAGGACAGGTACAGCATGGGCTTAGATACAGAGTAAAGCTCCCTCTACAACGTCCCGATCAAACAATTCCCAGGATAGATACAGCATGGATTTAGATACAGAGTAATGCTCCCTCTACACTGTCGCCATTAAATACTCACAGGAGAGATACAGCAAGGCATTAGATGCAGAGGAAAGCTGCCTAGACACTGTCCCCTTCATACACTCCCAGGACAGATACAGCACGGGGTTAGATACAGAGTAAAGCTCCCTCGACACTGTCCCCATCAAACACTCCCAGGACAGATACAGCACGGGGTTAGATACAGAGTAAAGCTCCCTCGACACTGTCCCTTTCATACACTCCCAGGACAGATACAGCACGGGGTTAGATACAGAGGAAAGCTCCCTCGACACTGTCCCCATCAAACACTCCTACCACAGATACAGCACGGGATTAGATACAGAGTAAAGCTCCCTCTACACCGTCCCCATCAAACAATCCCAGGACAGGTACAGCACGGGGTTAGATACAGAGTAAAGCTCGCTCGACACTGTCCCCATCAAACATTCCCAGGACGGGTACAGCACGGGGTTAGATCCAGAGTAAAGCTCCCTCGACACTGTCCCCATCAAACATTCCCAGGACGGGTACAGCACGGGGTTAGATACAGAGTAAAGCTCCCTCGACACTGTCCCCATCAAACATTCCCAGGACGGGTAAAGCACGGGGTTAGATACAGAGTAAAGCTCCCTCTACACTGTCCCCATCAAACACTCCCAGGACAGGTACAGCACGGGGTTAGATACAGAGTCAAGCTCACACTACACTGTCCCCATTATGCACTCCCAGGATAGGTACAGCATGGAGTTAGATACGGAGTAAAGCTCCCCCGACACTGTCGCCATCAAACACTCCCAGGACAGGGACAGCACAGGGTTAGATTCAGAGTAAAGCTCCCTCGACACTGACCCCATCAAACACTCGCAGGACAGGTACAGCACGGGGTTAGATCCAGAGTAAAGCTCCCTCTAAACTGTCCCCCATCAAACACTCCCAGGACAGGCAAGGAAAGCGGTTAGATACAGAGTAAAGCTCCCTCTGCACTGTCCCCATCAAACAGTCCCAGGACAGGTACAGCACGGGGTTAGATACAGAGTAAAGCTCCCTCGACACTGTCCCCATTAAACACTCCAGGGACAGGTACAGCACGGGGCGAGATACAGAGTAAAGCTCCCTCTACACTGTCCCCATCAAACACACCCAGGACAGGGACAGCACGGGGTTAAATACAGAGTAAAGCTCCCTCTAAACTATCCCCCATCCAACACTCCCAGGAAAAGCAAGGAAAGGGGTTAGATACAGAGTGAAGCTCACTCTACACTGTCCCCATTATAAACTCCCAGGATAGGTACAGCATGGAGGTAGATACAGAGTAAAGCTCCCCGACACTGTCGCCCATCAAACACTCCCAGGACAGGGACAGCACGGGGTTAGATACAGAGTAAAGCTCCCTCGACACTGACCCCATCAAACACTCGCAGGACAAGTACAGCACGGGGTTAGATCCAGAGTAAAGCTCCCTCTACACTGTCCCCATCAAACACTCCCAGGACAGGCAAGGAAAGCGGTTAGATACAGAGTAAAGCTCCCTCTCCACTGTCCCCTTCAAACAGTCCCAGGACAGGTATAGCACTGGGTTAGATACAGAGTAAAGTTCCCTCTCCACTGTCCCCCATCAAACACTCCCAGGACAGGTAGCACGGGGTTTGATACAGAGTAAAGCTCCCTCTCCACTGTCCCCCATCAAACACTCCCAGGACAGGTAGCACGGGGTTTGATACAGAGTCAAGCTCCCTCCACACCGTCCCCATCAAACACTCACAGAACAGGTACAGCACGGGGTTAGATACAGAGTAAAGCTCCCTCGACACTGTCCCCCATCAAACACTCCCAGAACAGGTACAGCACGGGGTTAGATACAGAGTAAAGCTCCCTCTACACTGTCCCCACCAATCACACTCAGTACAGGTACAGCATGGGGTTAGAGACAGAGTAAAGCTCCCTCTACACCGTTCCCATCCAACAATCCCAGGACAGGTACAGCACGGGGTTCGATACAGAGTAAAGCTCTCTCTCCACTGTCGCCATTAAATACTCCCAGGACAGATACAGCACAGGGATAGATGAAGAGTGAAGCTCACTCTACACTGTCCCGATCAAACAATTCCCAGGATAGATACAGCATGGAGTTAGATACAGAGTAAAGCTCCCTCTACACTGTCGCCATTAAATACTCCCAGGACAGATACAGCAAGGTTTGAGATGCAGAGTAAAGCTGCCTCGACACTGTCCCCTTCATAGACTCCCAGGACAGATGCAGCACGGGGTTAGATACAGAGTAAAGCTCCCTCGACACTGTCCCCTTCATACACTCCCAGGACAGATACAGCACGGTGTGAGATACAGAGTAAAGCTCCCTCGACACTGTCCCCATCAAACACTCGTACGACAGATACAGCACGGGATTAGATACAGAGTAAAGCTCCCTCTACACTGTCCCCCATCAAACACTCCCAGGACAGGTCCAGCACGGGGTTAGATACAGAGTAAAGCTCCCTCGACACTGTCCCCATCAAACACTCCCAGGACAGGTACAGCACGGGGTTAGATGCAGACTGAAGCTCACTCTACACTGTCCCCATTATACACTCCCAGGATAGGTACAGCATGGAGTTAGATACAGAGTAAAGCTCCCCCGACACTGACCCCATCAAACACTCGCAGGACAGGTACAGCACGGGGTTAGATCCAGAGTAAAGCTCCCTCTAAACTGTCCCCCATCAAACACTCCCAGGACAGGCAAGGACAGCGGTTAGATACAGAGTAAATCTCCCTCTACACTGTCCCCATCAAACAGTCCCAGGACAGGTACAGCACGGGGTTAGATACAGAGTAGAGCTCCCTCTCCAATGTCCCCCATCAAACACTCCCAGGACAGGTACAGCACGGGATTAGATACAGAGTAAAGCTCCCCCTACACTGTCCCCATCAAACAGTCCCAGGACAGGTACAGCACGGGGTTAGATACAGAGTAAAGCTCCCTCTCCACTGTCCCCCATCAAACACTCCCAGGACAGGTACAGCACGGGGTTTGATACAGAGTCAAGCTCCCTCTACACCGTCCCCATCAAACACTCCCAGAACAGGTACAGCACGGGGCTAGATACAGAGTAAAGCTCCCTCGACACTGTCCCCATTAAACACTCCAGGGACAGGTACAGCACGGGGCGAGATACAGAGTAAAGCTCCCTCTACACTGTCCCCATCAAACACACCCAGGACAGGTACAGCACGGGGTGAAATACAGAGTAAAGCTCCCTCTAAACTCTCCCCCATCAAACACTCCCAGGACAGGCAAGGAAAGGGGTTAGATACAGAGTAAAGCTCCCTCTCCACTGCCCCATCAAACAGTCCCAGGACAGGTACAGCACGGGGTTAGATACAGAGTAAAGCTCCCTCTCCACTGCCCCCATTAATCACTCCAGGGGCAGGTACAGCACGGGGTTAGATACAGAGTAAAGCTCGGTCTACACTGTCCCCTTCAAACACTCCCAGGACAGGTACAGCAAGGGGTTAGATCCAGAGTCAATCTCCCTCTACACCGTCCCCATCAAACACTCCAGGGACAGGTACAGCACGGGGCTAGATACAGAGTAAAGCTCCCTCTACACTGTCCCAATAAAACACACCCAGGACAGGTACAGCACGGGGTTAAATACAGAGTAAAGCTCCCTCTAAACTGTCCCCCATCAAACAGACCCAGGACTCGGACAGCATGGAGTGAGATACAGAGTAAAGCTCCCTCTACACTGCCCCCATCAAACACTCCCCGGATAGCTGCAGCATGGGGTTTCACACAGAGTAAAGCTTCCTCGACACTGTCCCCATCAAACACTCCAGGGGCAGGTACAGCACGGGGCTAGATACAGAGTAAAGCTCCCTCTCCACTGCCCCCATTAATCACTCCAGGGGCAGGTACAGCACGGGGTTAGATACAGAGTAAAGCTCGGTCTACACTGTCCCCTTCAAACACTCCCAGGACAGGTACAGCAAGGGGTTAGATCCAGAGTCAATCTCCCTCTACACCGTCCCCATCAAACACTCCAGGGACAGGTACAGCACGGGGCTAGATACAGAGTAAAGCTCCCTCTACACTGTCCCAATAAAACACACCCAGGACAGGTACAGCACGGGGCTAAATACAGAGTAAAGCTCCCTCTAAACTGTCCCCCATCAAACACTCCCAGCACAGGCAAGGAAAGGGGTTAGATACAGAGTAAAGCTCCCTCTACACTGTCCCCATCAAACAGTCCCAGGACTCGTACAGCATGGAGTGAGATACAGAGAAAAGCTCCCTCTACACTGCCCCCATCAAACACTCCCCGGATAGCTGCAGCATGGGGTTTCACACAGAGTAAAGCTTCCTCGACACTGTCCCCATCAAACACTCCAGGGGCAGGTACAGCACGGGGCTAGATACAGAGAAAAGCTCCCTCTACACTGTCCCCTTCAAACACTCCCAGGACAGGTACAGCACGGGGTTAGATCCAGAGTAAAGCTCCCTCTACACTGTCCCCATCAAACACTCCCAGGACAGGGACAGCAAAGGGGTTAGATACAGAGTAAAGCTCCCTCTACACTGCCCCCCGTCAAACACTCCCAGGACAGGTACAGCACGGGGTTAGATCCAGAGTAAAGCTCCCTCTACACTGTCCCCATCAAACACTCCCAGGACAGGGACAGCAGAGGGGTTAGATACAGAGTAAAGCTCCCTCTACACTGTCCCCCGTCAAACACTCCCAGGAGAGGTACAGCACAGGGATAGATACAGAGTAAAGCTCCCTCTAATCTGTCCCCCATCAAACACTCCCAGGACAGATACAGCACGAGGTGAGATAGAGAAAATCTCCCTGTACACTGTCCCCATGAAACACTCGCAGGACAGGTGCAGCATGGGATTAGATACAGAGTAAAGCTCGCTGTACACTGTCCCCATCAAACACACCCAGGAAAGGTGGAGCATGGGGTTAGATACAAAGTAAAGCTCCCACGACACTGTCCGCATCAAACACACCGAGGACAGATACAGCACGGTGTTAGATACAGAGTAAAGCTCCCTGTACACTGACCCCATGAAACACACTCAGGACAAGTGCAGCACGGGGTTAGATACAGAGTAAAGCTCCCTCGACACTGTCCCCATCAAACACTCCCAGGACAGGTACAGCACAGGGATAGATACAGAGTAAAGCTCCGTCTAAACTGTCCCCCATTAAACACTCCCAGAACAGGTACAGCACGGGGTTAGATACAGAGTAAAGCTCCCTCTACACTGTCCCCACCAAACACACCCAGGACAGGTACAGCACGGGGTTAGATACAGAGTAAAGCTCCCTCGACACTGTCCCCACCAATCACACTCAGTACAGGTACAGCATGGGGTTAGATAAAGAGTAAAGCTCCCTCTACACCGTCCCCATCAAACAATCCCAGGACATGTACAGCACGGGGTTTGATCCAGAGTAAAGCTCCCTCTAAACTGTCCCCCATCAAACACTCCCAGGACAGGCAAGGAAAGCGGTTTGATACAGAGTAAAGCTCCCTCGAAACTGTCCCCATCAAACAGTCCCAGGACAGGTACAGCACGGGGTTAGATACAGAGTAAAGCTCCCTCTCCACTGTCCCCCATCAAACACTCCCAGGAAAGGTACAGCACGGGGTTTGATACAGAGTCAAGCTCCCTCTGCACCGTCCCCATCAAACACTCCCAGAACAGTTACAGCACGGGGTTAGATACAGAGTAAAGCTCCCTCTACACTGTCCCCCATCAAACACTCCCAGGACAGGTACAGCACGGGGTTAGATACAGAGTAAAGCTCCCTCTACACTGTCCCCATCAAATAATCCCAGGACAGGTATAGCACGGGGTTAGATACAGAGTAAAGCTCTCTCGACTCTGTCGCCATTAAATACTCCCAGGACAGATACAGCACAGGGATAGATGCAGAGTGAAGCTCACTCTACACTGTCCCGATCAAACAATTCCCAGGATAGATACAGCATGGAGTTAGATACAGAGTAAAGCTCCCTCGACACTGTCGCCATTAAATACTCCCAGGAGAGATACACCAAGGCTTTAGATGCAGAGTAAAGCTGCCTCGACACTGTCCCCTTCATACACTCCCAGGACAGATACAGCACGGGGTTAGATACAGAGTAAAGCTCCCTCGACACTGTCACCATCAAACACTCCTACGACAGATACAGCACGGGATTAGATACAGAGGCAAGCTGCCTCGACACTGTCCCCATCAAATACTCCCAGGACAGGTACAGCACAGGGTTAGATTCAGACTAAAGCTCCCTCGACACTGTCCCGATCAAACACTCCCAGGACAGGTACAGCACGGGGTTAGATTCAGAGTAAAGCTCCCTCGACACTGTCCCCATCAAATACTCCCAGGACAGGTACAGCACGGGGTTAGATGCAGAGTGAAGCTCACTCTACACTGTCCCCATTATACACTCCCAGGATAGGTACAGCATGGAGTTAGATACAGAGTAAAGCTCCCCCGACACTGTCGCCATCAAAAACTCCCAGGACAGGGACAGCACGGGGTTAGATCCAGAGTAAAGCTCCCTCTACACTGTCCCCATCAAACACTCCCAGGACAGGGACAGCAAAGGGGTTAGATACAGAGTAAAGCTCCCTCTACACTGCCCCCCGTCAAACACTCCCAGGACAGGTACAGCACGGGGTTAGATCCAGAGTAAAGCTCCCTCTACACTGTCCCCATCAAACACTCCCAGGACAGGGACAGCAGAGGGGTTAGATACAGAGTAAAGCTCCCTATACACTGTCCCCCGTCAAACACTCCCAGGAGAGGTACAGCACGGGGATAGATACAGAGTAAAGCTCCCTCTAATCTGTCCCCCATCAAACACTCCCAGGACAGATACAGCACGGGGTTAGATAGAGAAAAGCTCCCTGTACACTGTCCCCATGAAATACTCGGAGGACAGGTGCAGCATGGGATTAGATACAGAGTAAAGCTCGCTGTACACTGTCCCCATCAAACACACCCAGGAAAGGTGGAGCATGGGGTTAGATACAAAGTAAAGCTCCCACGAGACTGTCCGCATGAAACACACCGAGGACAGATACAGCACGGTGTTAGATACAGAGTAAAGCTCCCTGTACACTGACCCCATGAAACACACTCAGGACAAGTGCAGCACGGGGTTAGATACAGAGTAAAGCTCCCTCGACACTGTCCCCATCAAACACTCCCAGGACAGGTACAGCACAGGGATAGATACAGAGTAAAGCTCCGTCTAAACTGTCCCCCATTAAACACTCCCAGAACAGGTACAACACGGGGTTAGATACAGAGTAAAGCTCCCTCTACACTGTCCCCACCAAACACACCCAGGACAGGTACAGCACGGGGTTAGATACAGAGTAAAGCTCCCTCGACACTGTCCCCACCAATCACACTCAGTACAGGTACAGCATGGGGTTAGATAAAGAGTAAAGCTCCCTCTACACCGTCCCCATCAAACAATCCCAGGAAATGTACAGCACGGGGTTAGATCCAGAGTAAAGCTCCCTCTAAACTGTCCCCCATCAAACACTCCCAGGACAGGCAAGGAAAGCGGTTTGATACAGAGTAAAGCTCCCTCGACACTGTCCCCATCAAACAGTCCCAGGACAGGTACAGCACGGGGTTAGATACAGAGTAAAGCTCCCTCTCCACTGTCCCCCATCAAACACTCCCAGGAAAGGTACAGCACGGGGTTTGATACAGAGTCAAGCTCCCTCTGCACCGTCCCCATCAAACACTCCCAGAACAGTTACAGCACGGGGTTAGATACAGAGTAAAGCTCCCTCTACACTGTCCCCCATCAAACACTCCCAGGACAGGTACAGCACGGGGTTAGATACAGAGTAAAGCTCCCTCTACACTGTCCCCATCAAATAATCCCAGGACAGGTATAGCACGGGGTTAGATACAGAGTAAAGCTCTCTCGACTCTGTCGCCATTAAATACTCCCAGGACAGATACAGCACAGGGATAGATGCAGAGTGAAGCTCACTCTACACTGTCCCGATCAAACAATTCCCAGGATAGATACAGCATGGAGTTAGATACAGAGTAAAGCTCCCTCGACACTGTCGCCATTAAATACTCCCAGGAGAGATACACCAAGGCTTTAGATGCAGAGTAAAGCTGCCTCGACACTGTCCCCTTCATACACTCCCAGGACAGATACAGCACGGGGTTAGATACAGAGTAAAGCTCCCTCGACACTGTCACCATCAAACACTCCTACGACAGATACAGCACGGGATTAGATACAGAGTAAAGCTGCCTCGACACTGTCCCCATCAAATACTCCCAGGACAGGTACAGCACAGGGTTAGATTCAGACTAAAGCTCCCTCGACACTGTCCCGATCAAACACTCCCAGGACAGGTACAGCACGGGGTTAGATTCAGAGTAAAGCTCCCTCGACACTGTCCCCATCAAATACTCCCAGGACAGGTACAGCACGGGGTTAGATGCAGAGTGAAGCTCACTCTACACTGTCCCCATTATACATTCCCAGGATAGGTACAGCATGGAGTTAGATACAGAGTAAAGCTCCCCCGACACTGTCGCCATCAAAAACTCCCAGGACAGGGACAGCACGGGGTTAGATCCAGAGTAAAGCTCCCTCTACACTGTCCCCATCAAACACTCCCAGGACAGGGACAGCAAAGGGGTTAGATACAGAGTAAAGCTCCCTCTACACTGCCCCCCGTCAAACACTCCCAGGACAGGTACAGCACGGGGTTAGATCCAGAGTAAAGCTCCCTCTACACTGTCCCCATCAAACACTCCCAGGACAGGGACAGCAGAGGGGTTAGATACAGAGTAAAGGTCCCTCTACACTGTCCCCCGTCAAACACTCCCAGGAGAGGTACAGCACGGGGATAGATACAGAGTAAAGCTCCCTCTAATCTGTCCCCCATCAAACACTCCCAGGACAGATACAGCACGGGGTTAGATAGAGAAAAGCTCCCTGTACACTGTCCCCATGAAATACTCGGAGGACAGGTGCAGCATGGGATTAGATACAGAGTAAAGCTCGCTGTACACTGTCCCCATCAAACACACCCAGGAAAGGTGGAGCATGGGGTTAGATACAAAGTAAAGCTCCCACGAGACTGTCCGCATGAAACACACCGAGGACAGATACAGCACGGTGTTAGATACAGAGTAAAGCTCCCTGTACACTGACCCCATGAAACACACTCAGGACAAGTGCAGCACGGGGTTAGATACAGAGTAAAGCTCCCTCGACACTGTCCCCATCAAACACTCCCAGGACAGGTACAGCACAGGGATAGATACAGAGTAAAGCTCCGTCTAAACTGTCCCCCATTAAACACTCCCAGAACAGGTACAACACGGGGTTAGATACAGAGTAAAGCTCCCTCTACACTGTCCCCACCAAACACACCCAGGACAGGTACAGCACGGGGTTAGATACAGAGTAAAGCTCCCTCGACACTGTCCCCACCAATCACACTCAGTACAGGTACAGCATGGGGTTAGATAAAGAGTAAAGCTCCCTCTACACCGTCCCCATCAAACAATCCCAGGACATGTACAGCACGGGGTTAGATCCAGAGTAAAGCTCCCTCTAAACTGTCCCCCATCAAACACTCCCAGGACAGGCAAGGAAAGCGGTTTGATACAGAGTAAAGCTCCCTCGACACTGTCCCCATCAAACAGTCCCAGGACAGGTACAGCACGGGGTTAGATACAGAGTAAAGCTCCCTCTCCACTGTCCCCCATCAAACACTCCCAGGAAAGGTACAGCACGGGGTTTGATACAGAGTCAAGCTCCCTCTGCACCGTCCCCATCAAACACTCCCAGAACAGTTACAGCACGGGGTTAGATACAGAGTAAAGCTCCCTCTACACTGTCCCCCATCAAACACTCCCAGGACAGGTACAGCACGGGGTTAGATACAGAGTAAAGCTCCCTCTACACTGTCCCCATCAAATAATCCCAGGACAGGTATAGCACGGGGTTAGATACAGAGTAAAGCTCTCTCGACTCTGTCGCCATTAAATACTCCCAGGACAGATACAGCACAGGGATAGATGCAGAGTGAAGCTCACTCTACACTGTCCCGATCAAACAATTCCCAGAATAGATACAGCATGGAGTTAGATACAGAGTAAAGCTCCCTCGACACTGTCGCCATTAAATACTCCCAGGAGAGATACAGCAAGGCTTTAGATGCAGAGTAAAGCTGCCTCGACACTGTCCCCTTCATACACTCCCAGGACAGATACAGCACGGGGTTAGATACAGAGTAAAGCTCCCTCGACACTGTCACCATCAAACACTCCTACGACAGATACAGCACGGGATTAGATACAGAGTAAAGCTGCCTCGACACTGTCCCCATCAAATACTCCCAGGACAGGTACAGCACAGGGTTAGATTCAGACTAAAGCTCCCTCGACACTGTCCCGATCAAACACTCCCAGGACAGGTACAGCACGGGGTTAGATTCAGACTAAAGCTGCCTCGACACTGTCCCCATCAAATACTCCCAGGACAGGTACAGCAGGGGGTTAGATGCAGAGTGAAGCTCACTCTACACTGTCCCCATTATACACTCCCAGGATAGGTGCAGCATGGAGTTAGATACAGAGTAAAGCTCCCCCGACACTGTCGCCATCAAAAACTCCCAGGACAGGGACAGCACGGGGTTAGATACAGAGTAAAGCTCCCTCGACACTGACCCCATCAAACACTCGCAGGACAAGTACAGCACGGGGTTAGATCCAGAGTAAAGTTCCCTCTAAACTGTTCCCCATCAAACACTCCCAGGACAGGCAAGGAAAGCGGTTAGATACAGAGTAAAGCTCCCTCTCCACTGTCCCCCATCAAACACTCCCAGGACAGGTACAGCACGGGGTTAGATACAGAGTCAAGCTCCCTCTACACCGTCCCCATCAAACACTCCCAGAACTGGTACAGCACGGGGTTAGATACAGAGTAAAGCTCTCTCGACACTGTCCCCATCAAACACACCCAGGACAGGTACAGCACATGGTTAAATACAGAATAAAGCTCCCTCTAAACTGTCCCCCATCAAACACTCCCAGGAAAAGCAAGGAAAGAGGTTAGATACAGAGTAAAGCTCCCTCTACACTCTCCGCATCAAACAGTCCCATGACAGGTACAGCACGGGTTTAGATACAGAGTAAAGCACCCTCTCCACCGTCCCCATCAAACACTCCCAGAACTGGTACAGCACGGCGTTAGATACAGAGTAAAGCTCCCTCTACACTGTCCGCATCAAACAGTCCCAGGACAGGTACAGCATGGGGTGAGATACAGAGTAAAGCTCCCTCGACACTGCCCCCATCAAACACTCCCAGGACAGGTACAGCATGGGGTTAGATACAGAGTAAGCTCCCTCGACACTGTCCCCATCAAACACTCCAGGGGCAGGTACAGCACGGGGCTAGATACAGAGTAAAGCTCCCTCTACACTGTCCCCATCAAACACTCCCAGGACAGGTACAGCACGGGGTTAGATACAGAGTAAAGATCCCTCGACACTGTCCCCATCAAACACTCCCAGGACAGGTACAGCACAGGGATAGATACAGAGTAAAGCTCCCTCTACACTGTCCCCATCAAACACTCGCAGGACAAGTACAGCTCGGGGTTAGATCCAGAGTAAAGCTCCCTCTAAACTGTCCCCCATCAAACACTCCCAGGACAGGCAAGGAAAGCGGTTGGATACAGAGTAATGCTCCCTCTGCACTGTCCCCATCAAACAGTCCCAGGACAGGTACAGCAGAGTGTGAGATACAGAGTAAAGCTCCCTCCCCACTGTCCCCCATCAAACACTCACAGGACAGGTACAGCACGGGGTTTGATACAGAGTCAAGCTCCCTCTACACCGTCCCCATCAAACACTCCCAGAACAGGTCCAGCACGGGATTACATACAGAGTAAAGCTCCCTCTACACTGTCCCCATCAAACACACCCAGGACAGGTACAGCACGGTGTTAGATACAGAGTAAAGCTCCCTCGACACTGTCCCCACCAAATACTCGCAGGACAGGTACAGCACGGGGTTAGATGCAGAGTGAAGCTCCCTCTACACTGTCCCCATTATACACTCCCAGGATAGGTACAGCATGGAGTTAGATACAGAGTAAAGCTCCCCCGACACTGTCGCCATCAAACACTCCCAGGACAGGGACAGCACAGGGTTAGATACAGAGTAAAGCTCCCTCTACACTGTCCCCATCAAACACTCACAGGACAACTACAGCTCGGGGTTAGATCCAGAGTAAAGCTCCCTCTAAACTGTCCCCCATCAAACACTCCCAGGACAGGCAAGGAAAGCGGTTGGATACAGAGTAATGCTCCCTCTGCACTGTCCCCATCAAACAGTCCCAGGACAGGTACAGCACAGGGTTAGATACAGAGTAAAGCTCCCTCTCCACTGTCCCCCATCAAACATTCCCAGGACAGGTACAGCACGGGGTTTGATACAGAGTCAAGCTCCCTCGACACCGTCCCCATCAAACACTCCCAGAACAGGTACAGCACGGGGTTAGATACAGAGTAAAGCTCCCTCGACACTGTCCCGATCAAACACTCCAGGGACAGATTTAGCAGGGTGCTAGATACAGAGTAAAGCTCCCTCTACACTGTCCCCATCAAACAGTCCCAGGACAGGTACAGCACGGGGTTAGAGACAGAGTAAAGCTCCCTCTCCACTGTCCCCCATCAAACACTCCCAGGACAGGGACAGCACGGAGTTTGATACAGAGTCAAGCTCCCTCTCCACCGTCCCCATCAAACACTCCCAGAACTGGTACAGCACGGCGTTAGATACAGAGTAAAGCTCCCTCTACACTGTCCGCATCAAACACTCCCAGGAAAGGTACAGCACGGGGTTAGATACAGAGTATAGCTCCCTCGACACTGTCCCCATCAAACACTCCAGGGGCAGGTACAGCACGGGGCGAGATACTGAGTAAAGCTCCCTCTACACTGTCCCCTTCAAACACTCCCAGGACAGGTACAGTACGGGATTAGATCCAGAGTCAAGCTCCCTCTACACCGTCCCCATCAAACACTCCCAGGACATGTACAGCACGGGGTTAGATACAGAGTAGAGCTCCCTCTCCACTGTCCCCCATCAAACACTCCCAGGACAGGTACAGCACGGGGTTAGATACAGAGTAAAGCTCCCTCGACACTGACCCCATCAAACACTCCAGGGACAGGTACAGCACGGGGCTAGATACAGAGTAAAGCTCCCTCTACACTGTCCCCATCAAACACACCAAGGAAAGGTACAGCACGGGGTTACATCCAGAGTAAAGCTCCCTCTACACTGTCCCCATCAAACACTCCCAGGACAGGGACAGCAAAGGGTTTAAATACAGAGTAAAGCTCCCTCTACACTGTCCCCCGTCAAACACTCCCAGGAGAGGTACAGCACGGGGGTTGATGCAGAGTAAAGCTCCCTCTAATCTGTCCCCCATCAAACACTCCCAGGACAGATACAGCACGGGGTTAGATAGAGAAAAGCTCCCTCTACACTGTCCCCATGAAACACTCGCAGGACAGGTGCAGCACGGGATTAGATACAGAGTAAAGATGCCTCTACACTGTCCCCCATCAAACACTCCCAGGACAGGTACAGCACGGGGTTAGATACAGAGTAAAGCTCCCTCGACACTGTCCCCATCAAACACTCCCAGGACAGGTACAGCACAGGGATAGATACAGAGTAAAGCTCCCTCTACACTGTCCCCATCAAACACTCGCAGGACAAGTACAGCTCGCGGTTAGATCCAGAGTAAAGCTCCCTCTAAACTGTCCCCCATCAAACACTCCCAGGACAGGCAAGGAAAGCGGTTGGATACAGAGTAATGCTCCCTCTGCACTGTCCCCATCAAACAGTACCAGGACAGGTACAGCAGAGGGTTAGATACAGAGTAAAGCTCCCTCTCCACTGTCCCTCATCAAACACTCACAGGACAGGTACAGCACGGGGTTTGATACAGAGTCAAGCTCCCTCTACACCGTCCCCATCAAACACTCCCAGAACAGGTACAGCACGGGATTACATACAGAGTAAAGCTCCCTCTACACTGTCCCCATCAAACACACCCAGGACAGGTACAGCACGGTGTTAGATACAGAGTAAAGCTCCCTCGACACTGTCCCCACCAAATACTCGCAGGACAGGTACAGCACGGGGTTAGATGCAGAGTGAAGCTCCCTCTACACTGTCCCCATTATACACTCCCAGGATAGGTACAGCATGGAGTTAGATACAGAGTAAAGCTCCCCCGACACTGTCGCCATCAAACACTCCCAGGACAGGGACAGCACAGGGTTAGATACAGAGTAAAGCTCCCTCTACACTGTCCCCATCAAACACTCGCAGGACAAGTACAGCTCGGGGTTAGATCCAGAGTAAAGCTCCCTCTAAACTGTCCCCCATCAAACACTCCCAGGACAGGCAAGGAAAGCGGTTGGATACAGAGTAATGCTCCCTCTGCACTGTCCCCATCAAACAGTCCCAGGACAGGTACAGCACAGGGTTAGATACAGAGTAAAGCTCCCTCTCCACTGTCCCCCATCAAACATTCCCAGGACAGGTACAGCACGGGGTTTGATACAGAGTCAAGCTCCCTCGACACCGTCCCCATCAAACACTCCCAGAACAGGTACAGCACGGGGTTAGATACAGAGTAAAGCTCCCTCGACACTGTCCCGATCAAACACTCCAGGGACAGATTTAGCAGGGTGCTAGATACAGAGTAAAGCTCCCTCTACACTGTCCCCATCAAACAGTCCCAGGACAGGTACAGCACGGGGTTAGAGACAGAGTAAAGCTCCCTCTCCACTGTCCCCCATCAAACACTCCCAGGACAGGTACAGCACGGAGTTTGATACAGAGTCAAGCTCCCTCTCCACCGTCCCCATCAAACACTCCCAGAACTGGTACAGCACGGCGTTAGATACAGAGTAAAGCTCCCTCTACACTGTCCGCATCAAACACTCCCAGGACAGGCACAGCACGGGGTTAGATACAGAGTATAGCTCCCTCTACACTGTCCCCATCAAACACTCCAGGGGCAGGTACAGCACGGGGCGAGATACTGAGTAAAGCTCCCTCTACACTGTCCCCTTCAAACACTCCCAGGACAGGTACAGCACGGGATTAGATCCAGAGTCAAGCTCCCTCTACACCGTCCCCATCAAACACTCCCAGGACATGTACAGCACGGGGTTAGATACAGAGTAGAGCTCCCTCTCCACTGTCCCCCATCAAACACTCCCAGGACAGGTACAGCATGGGGTTAGATACAGAGTAAAGCTCCCTCGACACTGACCCCATCAAACACTCCAGGGACAGGTACAGCACGGGGCTAGATACAGAGTAAAGCTCCCTCTACACTGTCCCCATCAAACACACCAAGGAAAGGTACAGCACGGGGTTACATCCAGAGTAAAGCTCCCTCTACACTGTCCCCATCAAACACTCCCAGGACAGGAACAGCAAAGGGTTTAAATACAGAGTAAAGCTCCCTCTACACTGTCCCCCGTCAAACACTCCCAGGAGAGGTACAGCGCGGGGATTGATGCAGAGTAAAGCTCCCTCTAATCTGTCCCCCATCAAACACTCCCAGGACAGATACAGCACGGGGTTAGAGAGAGAAAAGCTCCCTCTACACTGTCCCCATGAAACACTCGCAGGACAGGTGCAGCACGGGATTAGATACAGAGTAAAGCTCCCTCTACACTGTCCCCCATCAAACACTCCCAGGACAGGTACAGCACGGGGTTAGATACAGAGTAAAGCTCCCTCGACACTGTCCCCATCAAACACTCCCAGGACAGGTACAGCACAGGGATAGATACAGAGTAAAGCTCCCTCTACACTGTCCCCATCAAACACTCGCAGGACAAGTACAGCTCGCGGTTAGATCCAGAGTAAAGCTCCCTCTAAACTGTCCCCCATCAAACACTCCCAGGACAGGCAAGGAAAGCGGTTGGATACAGAGTAATGCTCCCTCTGCACTGTCCCCATCAAACAGTACCAGGACAGGTACAGCAGAGGGTTAGATACAGAGTAAAGCTCCCTCTCCACTGTCCCCCATCAAACACTCACAGGACAGGTACAGCACGGGGTTTGATACAGAGTCAAGCTCCCTCTACACCGTCCCCATCAAACACTCCCAGAACAGGTACAGCACGGGATTACATACAGAGTAAAGCTCCCTCTACACTGTCCCCATCAAACACACCCAGGACAGGTACAGCACGGTGTTAGATACAGAGTAAAGCTCCCTCGACACTGTCCCCACCAAATACTCGCAGGACAGGTACAGCACGGGGTTAGATGCAGAGTGAAACTCCCTCTACACTGTCCCGATTATACACTCCCAGGATAGCTACAGCATGGAGTTAGATACAGAGTAAAGCTCCCCCGACACTGTCGTCATCAAACACTCCCAGGACAGGGACAGCACAGGGTTAGATACAGAGTAAAGCTCCCTCTACACTGTCCCCATCAAACACTCGCAGGACAAGTACAGCTCGGGGTTAGATCCAGAGTAAAGCTCCCTCTAAACTGTCCCCCATCAAACACTCCCAGGACAGGCAAGGAAACCGGTTGGATACAGAGTAATGCTCCCTCTGCACTGTCCCCATCAAACAGTCCCAGGACAGGTACAGCACAGGGTTAGATACAGAGTAAAGCTCCCTCTCCACTGTCCCCCATCAAACACTCCCAGGACAGGTACAGCACGGGGTTTGATACATAGAACATAGAACATAGAACATTACAGCGCAGAACAGGCCCTTCGGCCCACGATGTTGCACCGACCAGTTAAAAAAAAAAACTGTGACCCTCCAACCTAAACCAATTTCTTTTCGTCCATGAACCTATCTACGGATCTCTTAAACGCCCCCAAACTAGGCGCATTTACAACTGATGCTGGCAGGGCATTCCAATCCCTCACCACCCTCTGGGTAAAGAACCTACCCCTGACATCGGTTCTATAACTACCCCCCCTCAATTTAAAGCCATGCCCCCTCGTGCTGGATTTCTCCATCAGAGGAAAAAGGCTATCACTATCCACCCTATCTAAACCTCTAATCATCTTATATGTTTCAATAAGATCCCCTCTTAGCCGCCGCCTTTCCAGCGAAAACAATCCCAAATCCCTCAGCCTCTCCTCATAGGATCTCCCCTCCATACCAGGCAACATCCTGGTAAACCTCCTCTGCACCCTCTCCAAAGCCTCCACATCCTTCCTGTAATGTGGGGACCAGAACTGCACACAGTACTCCAAGTGCGGCCGCACCAGAGTTGTGTACAGTTGCAACATAACGCTACGACTCCTAAATTCAATCCCCCTACCAATAAACGCCAAGACACCATATGCCTTCTTAACAACCTTATCTACTTGATTCCCAACTTTCAGGGTTCTGTGCACACATACACCTAGATCCCTCTGCTCCTCCACACTATTCAAAGTCCTCCCGTTAGCCCTATACTCAACACATCTGTTATTCCTACCAAAGTGAATTACCTCACACTTCTCCGCATTAAACTCCATCCGCCACCTCTCGGCCCAACTTTGCAACCTGTCTAAGTCTTCCTGCAAACTACGACACCCTTCCTCACTGTCTACCACACCACCGACTTTGGTGTCATCAGCAAATTTGCTAATCCACCCAACTATACCCTCATCCAGATCATTAATAAATATTACAAACAGCAGAGTCAAGCTCCCTCTACACCGTCCCCATCAAACACTCCCAGAACAGGTACAGCACGGGGTTAGATACAGAGTAAAGCTCCCTCGACACTGTCCCGATCAAACACTCCAGGGACAGATTTAGCAGGGGGCTAGATACAGAGTAAAGCTCCCTCTACACTGTCCCCATCAAACAGTCCCAGGACAGGTACAGCACGGAGTTAGAGACAGAGTAAAGCTCCCTCTACACTGTCCCCATCAAACACTCCAGGGGCAGGTACAGCACTGGGTTAGATACAGAGTACAGCTCCCTCTACACTGTCCCCATCAAACACTCCAGGGGCAGGTAGAGCACGGGGCGAGATACTGAGTAAAGCTCCCTCTACACTGTCCCCTTCAAACACTCCCAGGACAGGTACAGCACGGGATTAGATCCAGAGTCAAGCTCCCTCTACACCGTCCCCATCAAACACTCCCTGGACATGTACAGCACGGGGTTAGATACAGAGTAGAGCTCCCTCTCCACTGTCCCCCATCAAACACTCCCAGGACAGGTACAGCACGGGGTTAGATACAGAGTAAAGCTCCCTCGACACTGACCCCATCAAACACTCCAGGGACAGGTACAGCACGGGGCTAGATACAGAGTAAAGCTCCCTCTACACTGTCCCCATCAAACACACCAAGGAAAGGTACAGCACGGGGTTACATCCAGAGTAAAGCTCCCTCTACACTGTCCCCATCAAACACTCCCAGGACAGGGACAGCAAAGGGTTTAAATACAGAGTAAAGCTCCCTCTACACTGTCCCCCGTCAAACACTCCCAGGAGAGGTACAGCACGGGGATAGATACAGAGTAAAGCTCCCTCTAATCTGTCCCCCATCAAACACTCCCAGGACAGATACAGCACTGGGTTAGATAGAGAAAAGCTCCCTCTACACTGTCCCCATGAAACACTCGCAGGACAGGTGAAGCACGGGATTAGATACAGCGTAAAGCTCGCTCTACACTGTCCCCATGAAACACACTCAGGACAGGTGCAGCACGGGGTTAGATACAGAGTAAAGCTCCCTCGACACTGTCCCCATCAAACACTCGCAGGACAGGTACAGCACAGGGATAGATACAGAGTAAAGCTCCCTCTACACTGTCCCCATCAAACACTCGCAGGACAAGTACAGCTCGGGGTTAGATCCAGAGTAAAGCTCCCTCTAAACTGCCCCCATCAAACACTCCCAGGACAGGCAAGGAAAGCGGTTGGATACAGAGTAATGCTCCCTCTGCACTGTCCCCATCAAACAGTCCCAGGACAGGTACAGCAGAGGGTTAGATACAGAGTAAAGCTCCCTCTCCACTGTCCCCCATCAAACACTCACAGGACAGGTACAGCACGGGGTTTGATACAGAGTCAAGCTCCCTCTACACCGTCCCCATCAAACACTCCCAGAACAGGTAAAGCACGGGATTACATACAGAGTAAAGCTCCCTCTACACTGTCCCCATCAAACACACCCAGGACAGGTACAGCACGGTGTTAGATACAGAGTAAAGCTCCCTCGACACTGTCCCCCATCAAACACTCCCAGGACAGGTACAGCACGGGGTTAGATACTGAGTAAAGCTCCCTCGACAATGTCCCCACCAATCACACTCAGTACAGTTACAGCATGGTGTTAGATAAAGAGTAAAGCTCCCTCTACACCGTCCCCATCAAACAATCCCAGGACAGGTACAGCATGGGGTTAGATACAGAGTAAAGCTCTCTCTACACTGTCGCCATTAAATACTCCCAGGACAGATATAGCACAGGGACAGATGCAGAGTGAAGCTCACTCTACACTGTCCCGATCAAACAATTCCCAGGATAGATACAGCATGGAGTTAGATACAGGGTAAAGCTCCCTCTACACTGTCGCCATTAAATACTCACAGGAGAGATACAGCAAGGCATTAGATGCAGAGGAAAGCTGCCTAGACACTGTCCCCTTCATGCACTCCCAGGACAGATACAGCACGGGGTTAGATACAGAGTAAAGCTCCCTCGACACTGTCCCCTTCATACACTCCCAGGACAGATACAGCACGGGGTTAGATACAGAGGAAAGCTCCCTCGACACTGTCCCCATCAAACACTCCTACCACAGATACAGCACGGGATTAGATACAGAGTAAAGCTCCCTCTACACCGTCCCCATCAAACAATCCCAGGACAGGTACAGCACGGGGTTAGATACAGAGTAAAGCTCCCTCGACACTGTCCCCATCAAACATTCCCAGGACGGGTACAGCACGGGGTTAGATCCAGAGTAAAGCTCCCTCGACACTGTCCCCATCAAACATTCCCAGGACGGGTACAGCACGGGGTTAGATACAGAGTAAAGCTCCCTCGACACTGTCCCCATCAAACATTCCCAGGACGGGTACAGCACGGGGTTAGATACAGAGTAAAGCTCCCTCGACACTGTCCCCATCAAACACTCCCAGGACAGGTACAGCACGGGGTTAGATACAGAGTCAAGCTCACTCTACACTGTCCCCATTATGCACTCCCAGGATAGGTACAGCATGGAGTTAGATACGGAGTAAAGCTCCCCCGACACTGTCGCCATCAAACACTCCCAGGACAGGGACAGCACAGGGTTAGATTCAGAGTAAAGCTCCCTCGACAGTGACCCCATCAAACACTCCCAGGACAGGCAAGGAAAGCGGTTAGATACAGAGTAAAGCTCCCTCGACACTGTCCCCATTAAACACTCCAGGGACAGGTACAGCACGGGGCGAGATACAGAGTAAAGCTCCCTCTACACTGTCCCCATGAAACACACCCAGGACAGGGACAGCACGGGGTTAAATACAGAGTAAAGCTCCCTCTAAACTATCCCCCATCAAACACTCCCAGGAAAAGCAAGGAAAGGGGTTAGATACAGAGTGAAGCTCACTCTACACTGTCCCCATTATAAACTCCCAGGATAGGTACAGCATGGAGGTAGATACAGAGTAAAGCTCCCCGACACTGTCGCCCATCAAACACTCCCAGGACAGGGACAGCACGGGGTTAGATACAGAGTAAAGCTCCCTCGACACTGACCCCATCAAACACTCGCAGGACAAGTACAGCACGGGGTTAGATCCAGAGTAAAGCTCCCTCTACACTGTCCCCATTAAACACTCCCAGGACTGGCAAGGAAAGCGGTTAGATACAGAGTAAAGCTTCCTCTCCACTGTCCCCTTCAAACAGTCCCAGGACAGGTATAGCACAGGGTTAGATACAGAGTAAAGTTCCCTCTCCACTGTCCCCCATCAAACACTCACAGAACAGGTACAGCACGGGGTTAGATACAGAGTAAAGCTCCCTCGACACTGTCCCCATCAAACACTCCCAGGACAGGTACAGCACGGGGTTAGATACAGAGTAAAGCTCCCTCGACACTGTCCCCCATCAAACACTCCCAGAACAGGTACAGCACGGGGTTAGATACAGAGTAAAGCTCCCTCTACACTGTCCCCACCAATCACACTCAGTACAGGTACAGCTTGGGGTTAGATAAAGAGTAAAGCTCCCTCTACACCGTTCCCATCCAACAATCCCAGGACCGGTACAGCACGGGGTTCGATACAGAGTAAAGCTCTCTCTCCACTGTCGCCATTAAATACTCCCAGGACAGATACAGCACAGGGATAGATGAAGAGTGAAGCTCACTCTACACTGTCCCGATCAAACAATTCCCAGGATAGATACAGCATGGAGTTAGATATAGAGTAAAGCTCCCTCTACACTGTCGCCATTAAATACTCCCAGGACAGATACAGCAAGGTTTTAGATGCAGAGTAAAGCTGCCTCGACACTGTCCCCTTCATACATTCCCAGGACAGATACAGCACGGGGTTAGATACAGAGTAAAGCTCCCTCTACACTGTCCCCTTCATACACTCCCAGGACAGATACAGCACGGGGTTAGATACAGAGTAAAGCTCCCTCGACACTGTCCCCTTCATACACTCCCAGGACAGATACAGCACGGTGTGAGATACAGAGTAAAGCTCCCTCGACACTGTCCCCATCAAACACTCCTACGACAGATACAGCACGGGATTCGATACAGAGTAAAGCTCCCTCGACACTGTCCCCCATCAAACACTCCCAGGACAGGTCCAGCACGGGGTTAGATACAGAGTAAAGCTCCCTCGACACTGTCCCCATCAAACACTCCCAGGACAGGTACAGCACGGGGTTAGATGCAGACTGAAGCTCACTCTACACTGTCCCCATTATACACTCCCAGGATAGGTACAGCATGGAGTTAGATACAGAGTAAAGCTCCCCCGACACTGACCCCATCAAACACTCGCAGGACAGGTACAGCACGGGGTTAGATCCAGAGTAAAGCTCCCTCTAAACTGTCCCCCATCAAACACTCCCAGGACAGGCAAGGACAGCGGTTAGATACAGAGTAAATCTCCCTCTACACTGTCCCCATCAAACAGTCCCAGGACAGGTACAGCACGGGGTTAGATACAGAGTAAAGCTCCCTCGACACTGTCCCCATCAAACAGTCCCAGGACAGGTACAGCACGGGGTTAAATACAGAGGAAAGCTCCCTCTAAAATGTCCCCCATCAAACACTCCCAGGAAAAGCAAGGAAGGGGTTAGATACAGAGTAAATCTCCTCTACACTGTCCCCACCAAACAGTCCCAGGACAGGTACAGCACGGGTTTAGATACAGAGTAAAGCTCCCTCTGCACTGTCCCCCATCAAACAGTCCCAGGACAGGTAGAGCACGGAGTTTGATACAGAGTCAAGCTCCCTCTCCACCGTCCCCATCAAACACTCCCAGAACTGGTACAGCACGGCGTTAGATACAGAGTAAAGCTCCCTCTACACTGTCGCCATTAAATACTCCCAGGACAGATACAGCAAGGCATTAGATGCAGAGTAAAGCTGCCTCGACACTGTCCCCTTCATACACTCCCAGGACAGGTACAGCACGGGGTTAGATACAGAGTAAAGCTCCCTCTCGACTGTCCCCATCAAACACTCCCAGGACAGGGACAGCAAAGTGGTTAGATACAGAGTAAAGCTCCCTCTACACTGTCCCCCGTCAAAGACTCCCAGGAGAGGTACAGCACGGGGATAGATACAGAGTAAAGCTCCCTCGAATCTGTCCCCCATCAAACACTCCCAGGAAAGATACAGCACGGTGTTAGATGGAGAAAAGCTCCCTCGACACTGTTCCCATCAAACACACCCAGGGAAGTTGCAGCATGGGGTTAGATACAGAGTAAAGCTCCCTCGACACTGTACCCATCAAACACTCCCAGGACAGGGAGAGCAAAGGGGTTAGATACAGAGTAAAGCTCCCTCTATACTGTCCCCCGTCAGACACTCCCAGGAGAGGTACAGCACGGGGATAGATACAGAGTAAAGCTCCCTCTAATCTGTCCCCCATCAAACACTCCGAGGACAAATACAGCACGGGGTTAGATACAGAGTAGAGACCCCTCGACACTGTCCCCCATCAAACACTCCCAGGACAGGTACAGCATGGGCTTAGATACAGAGTAAAGCTCCCTCTACACCGTCCCCATCAAACAATCCCAGGACAGGTACAGCATGGGGTTAGATACAGAGTAAAGCTCTCTCTACACTTTCGCCATTAAATACTCCCAGGACAGATACAGCACAGGGATAGATGCAGAGTGAAGCTCACTCTACACTGTCCCGATCAAACAATTCCCAGGATAGATACAGCATGGAGTTAGATGCAGGGTAAAGCTCCCTCTACACTGTCGCCATTAAATACTCACAGGAGAGATACAGCAAGGCATTAGATGCAGAGGAAAGCTGCCTAGACACTGTCCCCTTCATACACTCCCAGGACAGATACAGCACGGGGTTAGATACAGAGTAAAGCTCCCTCTACACTGTCCCCCATCAAACACTCCCAGGACAGGTACAGCACGGAGTTAGATACAGAGTAAAGCTCCCTCGACACTGTCCCCATCAAACACTCCAAGGACAGATACAGCACGGGGTTAGATACAGAGTAAAGCTCCCTCGACACTGTCCCCATCAAACACTCCAAGGACAGATACAGCACGGGGTTAGATACAGAGTAAAGCTCCCTCGACACTGTCCCCTTCATACACTCCCAGGACAGATACAGCACGGGGTTAGATACAGAGTAAAGCTCCCTCGACACTGTCCCCATCAAACCTTCCCAGGACGGGTACAGCACGGGGTTAGATCCAGAGTAAAGCTCCCTCGACACTGTCCCCATCAAACATTCCCAGGACGGGTACAGCACGGGGTTAGATACAGAGTAAAGCTCCCTCGACACTGTCCCCATCAAACATTCCCAGGACGGGTACAGCACGGGGTTAGATACAGAGTAAAGCTCCCTCGACTCTGTCCCCATCAAACACTCCCAGGACAGGTACAGCACGGGGTTTGATACAGAGTCAAGCTCACTCTACACTGTCCCCATCAAACACTCCCAGGACAGGGACAGCACAGGGTTAGATTCAGAGTAAAGCTCCCTCGACACTGACCCCATCAAACACTCCCAGGACAGGCAAGGAAAGCGGTTAGATACAGAGTAAAGCTCCCTCGACACTGTCCCCATTAAACACTCCAGGGACAGGTACAGCACGGGGCGAGATACCGAGTAAAGCTCCCTCTACACTGTCCCCATCAAACACACCCAGGACAGGGACAGCACGGGGTTAAATACAGAGTAAAGCTCCCTCTAAACTATCCCCCATCAAACACTCCCAGGAAAAGCAAGGAAAGGGGTTAGATACAGAGTGAAGCTCACTCTACACTGTCCCCATTATAAACTCCCAGGATAGGTACAGCATGGAGGTAGATACAGAGTAAAGCTCCCCGACACTGTCGCCCATCAAACACTCCCAGGACAGGGACAGCACGGGGTTAGATACAGAGTAAAGCTCCCTCGACACTGACCCCATCAAACACTCGCAGGACAAGTACAGCACGGGGTTAGATCCAGAGTAAAGCTCCCTCTACACTGTCCCCATCAAACACTCCGAGGACAGGCAAGGAAAGCGGTTAGATACAGAGTAAAGCTTCCTCTCCACTGTCCCCTTCAAACAGTCCCAGGACAGGTATAGCACAGGGTTAGATACAGAGTAAAGTTCCCTCTCCACTGTCCCCCATCAAACACTCCCAGGACAGGTAGCACGGGGTTTGATACAGAGTCAAGCTCCCTCCACACCGTCCCCATCAAACACTCACAGAACAGGTGCAGCACGGGGTTAGATACAGAGTAAAGCTCCCTCGACACTGTCCCCCATCAAACACTCCCAGAACAGGTACAGCACGGGGTTAGATACAGAGTAAAGCTCCCTCTACACTGTCCCCACCAATCACACTCAGTACAGGTACAGCATGGGGTTAGATAAAGAGTAATGCTCCCTCTACACCGTTCCCATCCAACAATCCCTGGACAGGTACAGCACGGGGTTCGATACAGAGTAAAGCTCTCTCTCCACTGTCGCCATTAAATACTCCCAGGACAGATACAGCACAGGGATAGATGACGAGTGAAGCTCACTCTACACTGTCCCGATCAAACAATTCCCAGGATAGATACAGCATGGAGTTAGATACAGAGTAAAGCTCCCTCTACACTGTCGCCATTGAATACTCCCAGGACAGATACAGCAAGGTTTTAGATGCAGAGTAAAGCTGCCTCGACACTGTCCCCTTCATACACTCCCAGGACAGATACAGCACGGGGTTAGATACAGAGTAAAGCTCCCTCGACACTGTCCCCTTCATACACTCCCAGGACAGATACAGCACGGTGTGAGATACAGAGTAAAGCTCCCTCGACACTGTCCCCATCAAACACTCCTACGACAGATACAGCACGGGATTAGATACAGAGTAAAGCTCCCTCTACACTGTCCCCCATCAAACACTCCCAGGACAGGTCCAGCACGGGGTTAGATACAGAGTAAAGCTCCCTCGACACTGTCCCCATCAAACACTCCCAGGACAGGTACAGCACGGGGTTAGATGCAGACTGAAGCTCACTCTACACTGTCCCCATTATACACTCCCAGGATAGGTACAGCATGGAGTTAGATACAGAGTAAAGCTCCCCCGACACTGACCCCATCAAACATTCGCAGGACAGGTACAGCACGGGGTTAGATCCAGAGTAAAGCTCCCTCTAAACTGTCCCCCATCAAACACTCCCAGGACAGGCAAGGACAGCGGTTAGATACAGAGTAAATCTCCCTCTACACTGTCCCCATCAAACAGTCCCAGGACAGGTACAGCACGGGGTTAGATACAGAGTAAAGCTCCCTCGACACTGTCCCCATCAAACAGTCCCAGGACAGGTACAGCACGGGGTTAAATACAGAGGAAAGCTCCCTCTAAAATGTCCCCCATCAAACACTCCCAGGAAAAGCAAGGAAAGGGGTTAGATTCAGAGTAAAGCTCCTCTGCACTGTCCCCATCAAACAGTCCCAGGACAGGTACAGCACGGGTTTAGATACAGAGTAAAGCTCCCTCTGCACTGTCCCCCATCAAACACTCCCAGGTCAGGCAGAGCACGGAGTTTGATACAGAGTCAAGCTCCCTCTCCACCGTCCCCATCAAACACTCCCAGAACTGGTACAGCACGGCGTTAGATACAGAGTAAAGCTCCCTCTACACTGTCCGCATCAAACACTCCCAGGACAGGTACAGCACGGGGTTAGATACAGAGTAAAGCTCCCTCTACACTGTCCATATCAAACACTCCCTGGACAGTACAGCACGGGGTTAGATACAGAGTAAAGCTCCCTCTGCACTGTCCCCATCAAACACTCCAGGTGCAGGTACAGCACGGGGCTAGATACAGAGTAAAGCTCCCTCTACACTGTCCCCTTCAAACACTCCCAGGACAGGTACAGCACGGGATTAGATCCAGAGTCAAGCTCCCTCTACACCGTCCCCATCAAACATTCCCAGAACAGGTACAGCCCGGGGTTAGATACAGAGTAAAGCTCCCTCTACACTGTCCCCATCAAACACTCCCAGGACAGGGACAGCAAAGGGGTTAGATACAGAGTAATGCTCCCTCTACACTGTCCCCCGTCAGACACTCCCAGGAGAGGTACAGCACGGGGATAGATACAGAGTAAAGCTCCCTCTAATCTGTCCCCCATCAAACACTCCCACGACAGATACAGCACGGGGTTAGATAGAGAAAAGCTCCCTCTACACTGTCCCCATGAAACACTCCCAGGACAGGTGCAGCACGGGATTAGATACAGCGTAAAGCTCGCTCTACACTGTCCCCATCAAACACACTCAGGACGGGTGCAGCACGGCGTTAGATACAGAGTAAAGCTCCATCGACACTGTTCCCATCAAACACACCCAAGAAAGGTGCAGCATGGCGTTAGATACAGAGTAAAGCTCCCTCGACACTGTCCGCATCAACCACACCCAGGACAGATTCAGCACGGGGTTAGATACAGAGTAAAGCTCCCTGTACACTGTCCCCATGAAACACACTCAGGACAGGTACAGCACGGGGTTAGATATAGACTAAAGCTCCCTCGACACTGTCCCCATCAAACACTCCCAGGACAGGTACAGCACGGGGTTAGATACAGAGTAAAGCCCCCTGTACACTGTCAAAGAACAAAGAACAAAGAACAATACAGCACAGGAACAGGCCCTTCGGCCCTCCAAGCCCGCGCCGCTCCCCGGTCCAGGATTGAATCCTGAATCCAGGATCCCCGCCCAATTTTCCAGCCTATCTACATACCAATATCCTATCCACCGAGCTGTCCCTCACAGCTACGATGCTTTGTTCATTACAACCTATTAACTTACCCCCACCCCCCCATTCCAGACCATGTGATCTCCAGGGAGAGGCGAAAACCCAGAGTGAAAAACCCCAGGGCCAATATGGGGAAAAAAAATCTGGGAAATTCCTCTCCGACCCCCTGAGGCGATCGAAACGAGTCCAGGAGATCACAATGGCCCAGATCGGAAAATGCTTCCCAACCCTAGTCATTTCCACTTCCACGAACACCATATGAATTCCCTGCCCCCGAGACAGGTTCCCAACTATCCGCAGTCTCACTCTGTACTGGCACCAGCAAGATGATCGTAGAATGAAGCCTTGAAACGAGAAACCAGGAACAATTAGCCCGCGCCGCTCCCTGGTCCAAACTAGACCACTCTTTTGTATCCCTCCATTCCCACTCCGTTCATATAGCTGTCTAGATAAGTCTTAAACGTTCCCAGTGTGTCCACCTCCACCACCTTGCCCGGCAACACATTCCAGGCCCCCACGACCCTCTGTGTGAAATATGTCCTTCTGATATCTGTGTTAAACCTCCCCCCCTTCACCTTGAACCTATGACCCCTCGTGAACGTCACCACCGACCCGGGGAAAAGCTTCCCACCGTTCACCCTATCTATGCCTTTCATAATTTTATACACCTCTATTAAGTCTCCCCTCATCCTCCGTCTTTCCAAGGAGAACAACCCCAATTTCCCCAATCTCTCCTCATAACCAAGCCCCTCCATACCAGGCAACATCCTGGTAAACCTCCTCTGTACTCTCTCCAAAGCCTCCACGTCCTTCTGGTAGTGTGGCGACCAGAACTGGACGCAGTATTCCAAATGCGGCCGAACCAACGTTCTATACATCTGCAACATCAGACCCCAACTTTTATACTCTATGCCCCGTCCTATAAAGGCAAGCATGCCATATGCCTTCTTCACCACCTTCTCCACCTGTGACGTCACCTTCAAAGATCTGTGGACTTGCACACCCAGGTCCCTCTGCGTCTCTACACCCTTTATGGTTCTTCCATTTATCGTGTAGCTCCTCCCTACATTATTCCCACCAAAATGCATCACTTCGCATTTATCAGGATTGAACTCCATCTGCCATTTCCTTGCCCAAATTTCCAGCCTATCTATATCCTTCTGTAGCCTCTGACAATGTTCCTCACTATCTGCAAGTCCTGCCAGTTTTGTGTCGTCCGCAAACTTACTGATCACCCCAGTTACTCCTTCTTCCAGATCATTTATATAAATCACAAACAGCAGAGGTCCCAATACAGAGCCTTGCGGTACACCACTAGTCACAGGCCTCCAGCCGGAAAAAGACCCTTCCACTACCACCCTCTGTCTTCTATGACCAAGCCAGTTCTCCACCCATCTAGCCACCTCCCCCTTTATCCCATGGGATCCAACCTTTTTCACTAGCCTACCATGAGGGACTTTGTCAAATGCTTTACTAAAGTCCATATAGACAACATCCACGGCCCTTCCTTCGTCAACCATTTTGGTCACTTCTTCAAAAAACACCACCAGGTTCGTGAGGCATGACCTCCCTCTCACAAAACCATGTTGACTATCGTTAATGAGTTTATTCCTTTCTATATGCGCATACATCCTATCTTTAAGAATCTTCTCCAACAACTTCCCCACCACGGACGTCAAGCTCACCGGCCTATAATTACCCGGGTTATCCTTCCTACCCTTCTTAAATAACGGGACCACATTGGCTATCCTCCAATCCTCTGGGACCTCACCTGTGTCCAGTGACGAGACAAAGATTTGCGTCAGAGGCCCAACTATTTCACCTCTCGTCTCCCTGAGCAGCCTTGGATAGATTCCATCAGGCCCTGGGGATTTGTCAGTCTTTATATTCTCTGACAAACCTAACACTTCCTCCTTTGTAATGGAGATTTTCTCCAACGGTTCAACACTCCCCTCCGAGACACTCCCAGTCAACACATCCCTCTCCTTAGTGAATACCGACGCAAAGTATTCATTTAGGATCTCCCCTACCTCTTTGGGCTCCAAGCATAAGTCCCCACTTTTGTCCCTGAGAGGTCCGATTTTTTCCCTTACAACCCTTTTGTTCCTAACGTATGAATAAAATGCCTTGGGATTCTCCTTAATCCTGTCTGCCAAGAACATTTCGTGACCCCTTTTTGCTCTTCTAATTCCCCGTTTGAGTATTTTCCTACTTTCATTATACTCCTCCAGAGCTCCCTCCGTTTTTAGCTGCTTGGACCTAACATACGCCTCTCTTTTCCTGTTGACCAGTCCCTCAATTTCCCTGGTTATCCACGGTTCTCTAATCCTACCCTTCCTATCCTTCTTTTTTACAGGCACATGCTTGTCCTGTAGCCCTAACAACCGTTCCTTAAAAGACTGCCACATACCAGATGTGGATTTACCCTCAAACAGCCTCTCCCAATCAAGAGCTGCCAATTTCTGCCTGATCCCAATAAAGTTAGCCTTCCCCCAATCCAACACCTTACCCTTGGGACACCACTCATCCTTTTCCATCACTATCCTAAAGCTAACAGAATTGTGGTCACTATTTGCCACATGTTCCCCGACCAAAACTTTGAAGACCTGACCGGGCTCATTCCCCAGCACCAGGTCCAGTATAGCCCCCTCTCTAGTTGGGCTGTCCACATATTGTTCCAACGAACCCTCCTGTACACATTATACAAATGCGTCCCCATCCAGAGTCCCTGCCCTCAGCGATTTCCAGTCTATACCAGGGAAATTGAAGTCTCCCACTACAACAACCCTATATTTCCTGCACCTATCCAGTATCTCCTGACATATCCATTCTTCCACTTCCCTTGGGCTGTTGGGGGGCCTGTAGTACACCCCCAACATAGTGACTGCGCCTTTCCTGTTTCTAAGCTCCACCCAGAGTGACTCGCTACACGACTCCTCCGAATTGTCCTCCCTCTGCACCGCTGTAATATGCTCTCCAACCAATACCGCTACTCCCCCACCTCTTTTGGCCCCTCCTCTGTCTCGCCTAAAACACTTGTACCCTGGAATATTCAGCTGCCAGTCCTGTCCCTCTTTCAACCAAGTCTCCGTCACCGCAACCACATCCAAATTCCTCGTGCGCATTAAGGCCCCAAGTTCGTCTGTTTTACCTGCTACGCTCCTTGCATTGAAGTATAAGCACTCCAGACCCCCAGGCTCAGTGAGGTCGTCCTCCCCCAGAGTGCTCTTCTTCTTTGCCAGCCTTGTCCCAGCCCCAAGCTCGTCCCCAGCCACCACACTTATAGACCTAATAGTTTGATCCCCACCCCCCTGCCATACTAGTTTAAACCCCCCCGAACTGCATTAGCAAAGCTCCCAGCCAGGATATTTGTGCCCTTCCAACTTAGTTGTGACCCCTCCCTCTTGTACAGGTGCCATCCTCTCCTGAAAACCTCCCATTGGTCTATGAAAATAAAGCCCTCCCTCCTGGACCAGTCCTTTAGCCAGGCATTCATTTGAACCAACTCCCTATTCTTATCCTCAGTGGCACGAGGCATTGGGAGCAGCCCAGAGATGGCCACCCTAGTGACCCTACTTTTTAACCTATTTCCCAACTCCCTGAATTGCTCCCTTAGGACCCCCCTACTCTTCCTATCTACGTCATTTCCACCAATGTGTATAATGACATCCGTTTCTTTATCTTCCCCTTTTAAAATGCCTCCTATCCGCTCGGAGACATCCGTGACCCCAGCACCAGGTAGGCAGACTACCATCCTGGAGTCCCGTTCGCCCCCACAGAATCGCCTGTCTGTCCCTCTAACTGATGCATCCCCCACCACTATCGCTCTCCTAACCCCTCTCTTCCCTTTCCGGGCCACAGAGCCTGACTGTGTGCCAGTGACCTGGTCACTGTGTCTTACCCCTGGAGAGGCACACTCCTCCACACTATCTAAAACAATGTACCTGTTTTGGAGTGGGACAACCACAGGTGACCCTTCTTCTAACTGTCCACTCCCCTCCCCTCTCACACCTGTCACCAAGCCCTTCCTATTTTGAGACACCTCTGGAGACCTCCCTTGTATTTACCCTTCTGCCCTTTACTCCTCCTAACTGTGACCCACGTGTCATTCTCCCGATGCCCCGGTGTAACTAGTTGCCTATAACTGCTGTCAATTTTTCTCCCATTTTCCCTGATTAGGCTAAGGTCAGCGATCTGCAGCTCCAGTTCCCTAACACGGTCTCTCAAGAGCTGCAGTTCCACGCACCTGGCACATATGTGAATCTCTGGGTAGCTCGGTGTTTGCAGAAACTCCCACATCCCACATCGGAAGCACTGAACTGTCCGATCACTCATACCTGCCCTTATCCTTTATAGGGTTGGGTAAAAAATAACTAGCCTTGCCTTGCCCTTTTAGCCCAAGCCCTATGAGCCAAAGCCCTTACAATGCACACTCTGCTCCCCACTCACTCCACTGCCCGCTCCCGACGCTGCCCGCTGTATAGTGCAGACGGCTTTTTATGCTCCCGACGAACCCCCCAGGTAACTGCCTTTTGTACTAAGACTCAACCTCCCAGAATCCCCTTCAGCTGACCTCACTTCCTCAATTCAAAACCCTGAAAAAAGCCCGCGAAATATACTAGGAATACCCTTAAATGAATAAATGAATAATTAAATCACTTCTTAGCTTACTCTCAGCACTCCTGCTAAGACTCTCTCCCCCACTCTCACTCCAGTTAAACAAAGTATGTCCCCATCAAACACACCCAGGACAGGTGCAGCACAGGGATAGATACAGAGTAAAGCTCCCTCTAAACTGTCCCCCATCAAACACTCCCAGAACAGGTACAGCACGGGGTTAGATACAGAGTAAAGCTCCCTCTACACTGTCCCCCATCAAACACTCCCAGAACAGGTACAGCACGGGATTACATACAGAGTAAAGCTCCCTCTACACTGTCCCCATCAAACACACCCAGGACAGGTACAGCACGGGGATAGATACAGAGGAAAGCTCCCTCTACACTGTCCCCACCAATCACACTCAGTACAGGTACAGCATGGGGTTAGATAAAGAGTAAAGCTCCCTCTACACCGTCCCCATCAAACAATCCCAGGACAGGTACAGCACGGGGTTCGATACAGAGTAAAGCTCTCTCTCCACTGTCGCCATTAAATACTCCCAGGACAGATACAGCACAGGGATAGATGAAGAGTGAAGCTCACTCTACACTGTCCCGATCAAACAATTCCCAGGATAGATACAGCATGGAGTTAGATACAGAGTAAAGCTCTCTCTCCACTGTCGCCATTAAATACTCCCAGGACAGGTACAGCAAGGTTTTAGATGCAGAGTAAAGCTGCCTCGACACTGTCCCCTTCATACACTTCCAGGACAGATACAGCACGGGGTTAGATACAGAGTAAAGCTCCCTCGACACTGTCCCCTTCATACACTCCCAGGACAGACACAGCACGGTGTGAGATACAGAGTAAAGCTCCCTCGACACTGTCCCCATCAAACACTCCTACGACAGATACAGCACGGGATTAGATACAGAGTAAAGCTCCCTCTACACTGTCCCCCATCAAACACTCCCAGGACAGGTCCAGCACGGTGTTAGATACAGAGTAAAGCTCCCTCGACACTGTCCCCATCAAACACTCCCAGGACAGGTACAGCACGGGGTTAGATGCAGACTGAAGCTCACTCTACACTGTCCCCATTATACACTCCCAGGATAGGTACAGCATGGAGTTAGATACAGAGTAAAGCTCCCCCGACACTGACCCCATCAAACACTCGCAGGACAGGTACAGCACGGGGTTAGATACAGAGTAAAGCTCCCTCGACACTGTCCCCATTAAACACTCCAGGGACAGGTACAGCACGGGGCGAGATACAGAGTAAAGCGCCCTCTACACTGTCCCCATCAAACACACCCAGGACAGGTACAGCACGGGGTTAAATACAGAGTAAAGCTCCCTCTAAACTCTCCCCCATCAAACACTCCCAGGACAGGCAAGGAAAGGGGTTAGATACAGAGTAAAGCTCCCTCTCCACTGTCCCAATAAAACACACCCAGGACAGGTACAGCACGGGGTTAAATACAGAGTAAAGCTCCCTCTAAACTGTCCCCCATCAAACAGTCCCAGGACTCGGACAGCATGGAGTGAGATACAGAGTAAAGCTCCCTCTACACTGCCCCCATCAAACACTCCCCGGATAGCTGCAGCATGGGGTTTCACACAGAGTAAAGCTTCCTCGACACTGTCCCCATCAAACACTCCAGGGGCAGGTACAGCACGGGGCTAGATACAGAGTAAAGCTCCCTCTCCACTGCCCCCATTAATCACTCCAGGGGCAGGTACAGCACGGGGTTAGATACAGAGTAAAGCTCGGTCTACACTGTCCCCTTCAAACACTCCCAGGACAGGTACAGCAAGGGGTTAGATCCAGAGTCAATCTCCCTCGACACCGTCCCCATCAAACACTCCAGGGACAGGTACAGCACGGGGCTAGATACAGAGTAAAGCTCCCTCTACACTGTCCCAATAAAACACACCCAGGACAGGTACAGCACGGGGTTAAATACAGAGTAAAGCTCCCTCTAAACTGTCCCCCATCAAACACTCCCAGGACAGGCAAGGAAAGGGGTTAGATACAGAGTAAAGCTCCCTCTTCACTGTCCCCATCAAACAGTCCCAGGACTCGTACAGCATGGAGTGAGATACAGAGTAAAGCTCCCTCTACACTGCCCCCATCAAACACTCCCCGGATAGCTGCAGCATGGGGTTTCACACAGAGTAAAGCTTCCTCGACACTGTCCCCATCAAACACTCCAGGGGCAGGTACAGCACGGGGCTAGATACAGAGAAAAGCTCCCTCTACACTGTCCGCTTCAAACACTCCCAGGACAGGTACAGCACGGGGTTCGATCCAGAGTAAAGCTCCCTCTACACTGTCCCCATCAAACACTCCCAGGACAGGGACAGCAAAGGGGTTAGATACAGAGTAAAGCTCCCTCTACACTGCCCCCCGTCAAACACTCCCAGGACAGGTACAGCACGGGGTTAGATCCAGAGTAAAGCTCCCTCTACACTGTCCCCATCAAACACTCCCAGGACAGGTACAGCACGGGGTTTGATACAGAGTAAAGCTCCCTCTACACTGCCCCCATCAAACACTCCCCGGATAGCTGCAGCATGGGGTTTCACACAGAGTAAAGCTTCCTCGACACTGTCCCCATCAAACACTCCAGGGGCAGGTACAGCACGGGGCTAGATACAGAGTAAAGCTCCCTCTCCACTGCCCCCATTAATCACTCCAGGGGCAGGTACAGCACGGGGTTAGATACAGAGTAAAGCTCGGTCTACACTGTCCCCTTCAAACACTCCCAGGACAGGTACAGCAAGGGGTTAGATCCAGAGTCAATCTCCCTCGACACCGTCCCCATCAAACACTCCAGGGACAGGTACAGCACGGGGCTAGATACAGAGTAAAGCTCCCTCTACACTGTCCCAATAAAACACACCCAGGACAGGTACAGCACGGGGTTAAATACAGAGTAAAGCTCCCTCTAAACTGTCCCCCATCAAACACTCCCAGGACAGGCAAGGAAAGGGGTTAGATACAGAGTAAAGCTCCCTCTTCACTGTCCCCATCAAACAGTCCCAGGACTCGTACAGCATGGAGTGAGATACAGAGTAAAGCTCCCTCTACACTGCCCCCATCAAACACTCCCCGGATAGCTGCAGCATGGGGTTTCACACAGAGTAAAGCTTCCTCGACACTGTCCCCATCAAACACTCCAGGGGCAGGTACAGCACGGGGCTAGATACAGAGAAAAGCTCCCTCTACACTGTCCCCTTCAAACACTCCCAGGACAGGTACAGCACGGGGTTCGATCCAGAGTAAAGCTCCCTCTACACTGTCCCCATCAAACACTCCCAGGACAGGGACAGCAAAGGGGTTAGATACAGAGTAAAGCTCCCTCTACACTGCCCCCCGTCAAACACTCCCAGGACAGGTACAGCACGGGGTTAGATCCAGAGTAAAGCTCCCTCTACACTGTCCCCATCAAACACTCCCAGGACAGGGACAGCAGAGGGGTTCGATACAGAGTAAAGCTCCCTCTACACTGTCCCCCGTCAAACACTCCCAGGAGAGGTACAGCACAGGGATAGATACAGAGTAAAGCTCCCTCTAATCTGTCCCCCATCAAACACTCCCAGGACAGATACAGCACGGGGTTAGATAGAGAAAAGCTCCCTGTACACTGTCCCCATGAAAGACTCGCAGGACAGGTGCAGCATGGGATTAGATACAGAGTAAAGCTCGCTGTACACTGTCCCCATCAAACACACCCAGGAAAGGTGGAGCATGGGGTTAGATACAAAGTAAAGCTCCCACGACACTGTCCGCATCAAACACACCCAGGACAGATACAGCACGGGGTTAGATACAGAGTAAAGCTCCCTGTACACTGTCCCCATGAAACACACTCAGGACAAGTGCAGCACGGGGTTAGATACAGAGTAAAGCTCCCTCGACACTGTCCCCATCAAACACTCCCAGGACAGGTACAGCACAGGGATAGATACAGAGTAAAGCTCCCTCTAAACTGTCCCCACCAAACACACCCAGGACAGGTACAGCACGGGGTTAAATACAGAGTAAAGCTCCCTCTAAACTCTCCCCCATCAAACACTCCCAGGACAGGCAAGGAAAGGGGTTAGATACAGAGTAAAGCTCCCTCTCTACTGTCCCCATCAAACAGTCCCAGGACAGGTACAGCACGGGGTTAGATACAGAGTAAAGCTCCCTCTCCACTGTCCCCCATCATACACTCCCAGGACAGGTACAGCACGGGGCGAGATACAGAGTAAAGCTCCCTCTACACTGTCCCCCATCAAACACTCCCAGGGCAGGTACAGCAAGGGGTTAGATCCAGAGTCAATCTCCCTCTACACCGTCCCCATCAAACACTCCAGGGACAGGTACAGCACGGGGCTAGAAACAGAGTAAAGCTCCCTCTGCACTGTCCCAATAAAACACACCCAGGACAGGTACAGCACGGGGTTAAATACAGAGTAAAGCTCCCTCTAAACTGTCCCCCATCAAACACTCCCAGGACAGGCAAGGAAAGGGGTTAGATACAGACTAAAGCTCCCTCGACACTGTCCCCATCAAACACTCCCAGGACAGGTACAGCACAGGGATAGATACAGAGTAAAGCTCCGTCTAAACTGTCCCCCATTAAACACTCCCAGAACAGGTACAGCACGGGGTTAGATACAGAGTAAAGCTCCCTCTACACTGTCCCCACCAAACACACCCAGGACTGGTACAGCACGGGGTTAGATACAGAGTAAAGCTCCCTCGACACTGTCCCCACCAATCACACTCAGTACAGGTACAGCATGGGGTTAGATAAAGAGTAAAGCTCCCTCTACACCGTCCCCATCAAACAATCCCAGGACATGTACAGCACGGGGTTTGATCCAGAGTAAAGCTCCCTCTAAACTGTCCCCCATCAAACACTCCCAGGACAGGCAAGGAAAGCGGTTTGATACAGAGTAAAGCTCCCTCGAAACTGTCCCCATCAAACAGTCCCAGGACAGGTACAGCACGGGGTTAGATACAGAGTAAAGCTCCCTCTCCACTGTCCCCCATCAAACACTCCCAGGAAAGGTACAGCACGGGGTTTGATACAGAGTCAAGCTCCCTCTGCACCGTCCCCATCAAACACTCCCAGAACAGTTACAGCACGGGGTTAGATACAGAGTAAAGCTCCCTCTACACTGTCCCCCATCAAACACTCCCAGGAAAGGTACAGCACGGGGTTAGATACAGAGTAAAGCTCCCTCTCCACTGTCCCCCATCAAACACTCCCAGGAAAGGTACAGCACGGGGTTTGATACAGAGTCAAGCTCCCTCTGCACCGTCCCCATCAAACACTCCCAGAACAGTTACAGCACGGGGTTAGATACAGAGTAAAGCTCCCTCTACACTGTCCCCCATCAAATAATCCCAGGACAGGTATAGCACGGGGTTAGATACAGAGTAAAGCTCCCTCGACTCTGTCGCCATTAAATACTCCCAGGACAGATACAGCACAGGGATAGATGCAGAGTGAAGCTCACTCTACACTGTCCCGATCAAACAATTCCCAGGATAGATACAGCATGGAGTTAGATACAGAGTAAAGCTCCCTCGACACTGTCGCCATTAAATACTCCCAGGAGAGATACAGCAAGGCTTTAGATGCAGAGTAAAGCTGCCTCGACACTGTCCCCTTCATACACTCCCAGGACAGATACAGCACGGGGTTAGATACAGAGTAAAGCTCCCTCGACACTGTCACCATCAAACACTCCTACGACAGATACAGCACGGGATTAGATACAGAGTAAAGCTGCCTCGACACTGTCCCCATCAAATACTCCCAGGACAGGTACAGCACAGGGTTAGATTCAGACTAAAGCTCCCTCGACACTGTCCCGATCAAACACTCCCAGGACAGGTACAGCACGGGGTTAGATTCAGAGTAAAGCTCCCTCGACACTGTCCCCATCAAATACTCCCAGGACAGGTACAGCACGGGGTTAGATGCAGAGTGAAGCTCACTCTACACTGTCCCCATTATACACTCCCAGGATAGGTACAGCATGGAGTTAGATACAGAGTAAAGCTCCCCCGACACTGTCGCCATCAAAAACTCCCAGGACAGGGACAGCACGGGGTTAGATCCAGAGTAAAGCTCCCTCTACACTGTCCCCATCAAACACTCCCAGGACAGGGACAGCACGGGGTTAGATCCAGAGTAAAGCTCCCTCTACACTGCCCCCCGTCAAACACTCCCAGGACAGGTACAGCACGGGGTTAGATCCAGAGTAAAGCTCCCTCTACACTGTCCCCATCAAACACTCCCAGGACAGGGACAGCAGAGCGGTTAGATACAGAGTAAAGCTCCCTCTACACTGTCCCCCGTCAAAGACTCCCAGGAGAGGTACAGCACGGGGATAGATACAGAGTAAAGCTCCCTCTAATCTGTCCCCCATCAAACACTCCCAGGACAGATACAGCACGGGGTTAGATAGAGAAAAGCTCCCTGTACACTGTCCCCATGAAATACTCGGAGGACAGGTGCAGCATGGGATTAGATACAGAGTAAAGCTCGCTGTACACTGTCCCCATCAAACACACCCAGGAAAGGTGGAGCATGGGGTTAGATACAAAGTAAAGCTCCCACGAGACTGTCCGCATGAAACACACCGAGGACAGATACAGCACGGTGTTAGATACAGAGTAAAGCTCCCTGTACACTGACCCCATGAAACACACTCAGGACAAGTGCAGCACGGGGTTAGATACAGAGTAAAGCTCCCTCGACACTGTCCCCATCAAACACTCCCAGGACAGGTACAGCACAGGGATAGATACAGAGTAAAGCTCCGTCTAAACTGTCCCCCATTAAACACTCCCAGAACAGGTACAACACGGGGTTAGATACAGAGTAAAGCTCCCTCTACACTGTCCCCACCAAACACACCCAGGACAGGTACAGCACGGGGTTAGATACAGAGTAAAGCTCCCTCGACACTGTCCCCACCAATCACACTCTGTACAGGTACAGCATGGGGTTAGATAAAGAGTAAAGCTCCCTCTACACCGTCCCCATCAAACAATCCCAGGACATGTACAGCACGGGGTTAGATCCAGAGTAAAGCTCCCTCTAAACTGTCCCCCATCAAACACTCCCAGGACAGGCAAGGAAAGCGGTTTGATACAGAGTAAAGCTCCCTCGACACTGTCCCCATCAAACAGTCCCAGGACAGGTACAGCACGGGGTTAGATACAGAGTAAAGCTCCCTCTCCACTGTCCCCCATCAAACACTCCCAGGAAAGGTACAGCACGGGGTTTGATACAGAGTCAAGCTCCCTCTGCACCGTCCCCATCAAACACTCCCAGAACAGTTACAGCACGGGGTTAGATACAGAGTAAAGCTCCCTCTACACTGTCCCCCATCAAACACTCCCAGGACAGGTACAGCACGGGGTTAGATACAGAGTAAAGCTCCCTCTACACTGTCCCCATCAAATAATCCCAGGACAGGTATAGCACGGGGTTAGATACAGAGTAAAGCTCTCTCGACTCTGTCGCCATTAAATACTCCCAGGACAGATACAGCACAGGGATAGATGCAGAGTGAAGCTCACTCTACACTGTCCCGATCAAACAATTCCCAGGATAGATACAGCATGGAGTTAGATACAGAGTAAAGCTCCCTCGACACTGTCGCCATTAAATACTCCCAGGAGAGATACAGCAAGGCTTTAGATGCAGAGTAAAGCTGCCTCGACACTGTCCCCTTCATACACTCCCAGGACAGATACAGCACGGGGTTAGATACAGAGTAAAACTCCCTCGACACTGTCACCATCAAACACTCCTACGACAGATACAGCACGGGATTAGATACAGAGTCAAGCTGCCTCGACACTGTCCCCATCAAATACTCCCAGGACAGGTACAGCACAGGGTTAGATTCAGACTAAAGCTCCCTCGACACTGTCCCGATCAAACACTCCCAGGACAGGTACAGCACGGGGTTAGATTCAGACTAAAGCTCCCTCGACACTGTCCCCATCAAATACTCCCAGGACAGGTACAGCACGGGGTTAGATGCAGAGTGAAGCTCACTCTACACTGTCCCCATTATACACTCCCAGGATAGGTGCAGCATGGAGTTAGATACAGAGTAAAGCTCCCCCGACACTGTCGCCATCAAAAACTCCCAGGACAGGGACAGCACGGGGTTAGATACAGAGTAAAGCTCCCTCGACACTGACCCCATCAAACACTCGCAGGACAAGTACAGCACGGGGTTAGATCCAGAGTAAAGTTCCCTCTAAACTGTTCCCCATCAAACACTCCCAGGACAGGCAAGGAAAGCGGTTAGATACAGAGTAAAGCTCCCTCTCCACTGTCCCCCATCAAACACTCCCAGGACAGGTACAGCACGGGGTTAGATACAGAGTCAAGCTCCCTCTACACCGTCCCCATCAAACACTCCCAGAACTGGTACAGCACGGGGTTAGATACAGAGTAAAGCTCTCTCGACACTGTCCCCATCAAACACACCCAGGACAGGTACAGCACATGGTTAAATACAGAATAAAGCTCCCTCTAAACTGTCCCCCATCAAACACTCCCAGGAAAAGCAAGGAAAGAGGTTAGATACAGAGTAAAGCTCCCTCTACACTCTCCGCATCAAACAGTCCCATGACAGGTACAGCACGGGTTTAGATACAGAGTAAAGCACCCTCTCCACTGTCCGCCATCAAACACTCCCAGGACAGGTACAGCACGGAGTTTGATACAGAGTCAAGCTCCCTCTCCACCGTCCCCATCAAACACTCCCAGAACTGGTACAGCACGGCGTTAGATACAGAGTAAAGCTCCCTCTACACTGTCCGCATCAAACACTCCCAGGACAGGTACAGCATGGGGTGAGATACAGAGTAAAGCTCCCTCGACACTGCCCCCATCAAACACTCCCAGGACAGGTACAGCATGGGGTTAGATACAGAGTAAGCTCCTTCGACACTGTCCCCATCAAACACTCCAGGGGCAGGTACAGCACGGGGCTAGATACAGAGCAAAGCTCCCTCTACACTGTCCCCATCAAACACTCCCAGGACAGGTACAGCACGGGGTTAGATACAGAGTAAAGATCCCTCGACACTGTCCCCATCAAACACTCCCAGGACAGGTACAGCACAGGGATAGATACAGAGTAAAGCTCCCTCTACACTGTCCCCATCAAACACTCGCAGGACAAGTACAGCTCGGGGTTAGATCCAGAGTAAAGTTCCCTCTAAACTGTCCCCCATCAAACACTCCCAGGACAGGCAAGGAAAGCGGTTGGATACAGAGTAATGCTCCCTCTGCACTGTCCCCATCAAACAGTCCCAGGACAGGTACAGCAGAGGGTGAGATACAGAGTAAAGCTCCCTCCCCACTGTCCCCCATCAAACACTCACAGGACAGGTACAGCACGGGGTTTTATACAGAGTCAAGCTCCCTCTACACCGTCCCCATCAAACACTCCCAGAACAGGTCCAGCACGGGATTACATACAGAGTAAAGCTCCCTCTACACTGTCCCCATCAAACACACCCAGGACAGGTACAGCACGGTGTTAGATACAGAGTAAAGCTCCCTCGACACTGTCCCCACCAAATACTCGCAGGACAGGTACAGCACGGGGTTAGATGCAGAGTGAAGCTCCCTCTACACTGTCCCCATTATACACTCCCAGGATAGGTACAGCATGGAGTTAGATACAGAGTAAAGCTCCCCCGACACTGTCGCCATCAAACACTCCCAGGACAGGGACAGCACAGGGTTAGATACAGAGTAAAGCTCCCTCTACACTGTCCCCATCAAACACTCACAGGACAACTACAGCTCGGGGTTAGATCCAGAGTAAAGCTCCCTCTAAACTGTCCCCCATCAAACACTCCCAGGACAGGCAAGGAAAGCGGTTGGATACAGAGTAATGCTCCCTCTGCACTGTCCCCATCAAACAGTCCCAGGACAGGTACAGCACAGGGTTAGATACAGAGTAAAGCTCCCTCTCCACTGTCCCCCATCAAACATTCCCAGGACAGGTACAGCACGGGGTTTGATACAGAGTCAAGCTCCCTCGACACCGTCCCCATCAAACACTCCCAGAACAGGTACAGCACGGGGTTAGATACAGAGTAAAGCTCCCTCGACACTGTCCCGATCAAACACTCCAGGGACAGATTTAGCAGGGTGCTAGATACAGAGTAAAGCTCCCTCTACACTGTCCCCATCAAACAGTCCCAGGACAGGTACAGCACGGGGTTAGAGACAGAGTAAAGCTCCATCTCCACTGTCCCCCATCAAACACTCCCAGGACAGGGACAGCACGGAGTTTGATACAGAGTCAAGCTCCCTCTCCACCGTCCCCATCAAACACTCCCAGAACTGGTACAGCACGGCGTTAGATACAGAGTAAAGCTCCCTCTACACTGTCCGCATCAAACACTCCAAGGACAGGTACAGCACGGGGTTAGATACAGAGTATAGCTCCCTCTACACTGTCCCCATCAAACACTCCAGGGGCAGGTACAGCACGGGGCGAGATACTGAGTAAAGCTCCCTCTACACTGTCCCCTTCAAACACTCCCAGGACAGGTACAGTACGGGATTAGATCCAGGGTCAAGCTCCCTCTACACCGTCCCCATCAAACACTCCCAGGACATGTACAGCACGGGGTTAGATACAGAGTAGAGCTCCCTCTCCACTGTCCCCCATCAAACACTCCCAGGACAGGTACAGCACGGGGTTAGATACAGAGTAAAGCTCCCTCGACACTGACCCCATCAAACACTCCAGGGACAGGTACAGCACGGGGCTAGATACAGAGTAAAGCTCCCTCTACACTGTCCCCATCAAACACACCAAGGAAAGGTACAGCACGGGGTTACATCCAGAGTAAAGCTCCCTCTACACTGTCCCCATCAAACACTCCCAGGACAGGGACAGCAAAGGGTTTAAATACAGAGTAAAGCTCCCTCTACACTGTCCCCGGTCAAACACTCCCAGGAGAGGTACAGCACGGGGGTTGATGCAGAGTAAAGCTCCCTCTAATCTGTCCCCCATCAAACACTCCCAGGACAGATACAGCACGGGGTTAGATAGAGAAAAGCTCCCTCTACACTGTCCCCATGAAACACTCGCAGGACAGGTGCAGCACGGGATTAGATACAGAGTAAAGCTCCCTCTACACTGTCCCCCATCAAACACTCCCAGGACAGGTACAGCACGGGGTTAGATACAGAGTAAAGCTCCCTCGACACTGTCCCCATCAAACACTCCCAGGACAGGTACAGCACAGGGATAGATACAGAGTAAAGCTCCCTCTACACTGTCCCCATCAAACACTCGCAGGACAAGTACAGCTCGCGGTTAGATCCAGAGTAAAGCTCCCTCTAAACTGTCCCCCATCAAACACTCCCAGGACAGGCAAGGAAAGCGGTTGGATACAGAGTAATGCTCCCTCTGCACTGTCCCCATCAAACAGTACCAGGACAGGTACAGCAGAGTGTTAGATACAGAGTAAAGCTCCCTCTCCACTGTCCCCCATCAAACACTCACAGGACAGGTACAGCACGGGGTTTGATACAGAGTCAAGCTCCCTCTACACCGTCCCCATCAAACACTCCCAGAACAGGTACAGCACGGGATTACATACAGAGTAAAGCTCCCTCTACACTGTCCCCATCAAACACACCCAGGACAGGTACAGCACGGTGTTAGATACAGAGTAAAGCTCCCTCGACACTGTCCCCACCAAATACTCGCAGGACAGGTACAGCACGGGGTTAGATGCAGAGTGAAGCTCCCTCTACACTGTCCCCATTATACACTCCCAGGATAGGTACAGCATGGAGTTAGATACAGAGTAAAGCTCCCCCGACACTGTCGCCATCAAACACTCCCAGGACAGGGACAGCACAGGGTTAGATACAGAGTAAAGCTCCCTCTACACTGTCCCCATCAAACACTCGCAGGACAAGTACAGCTCGGGGTTAGATCCAGAGTAAAGCTCCCTCTAAACTGTCCCCCATCAAACACTCCCAGGACAGGCAAGGAAAGCGGTTGGATACAGAGTAATGCTCCCTCTGCACTGTCCCCATCAAACAGTCCCAGGACAGGTACAGCACAGGGTTAGATACAGAGTAAAGCTCCCTCTCCACTGTCCCCCATCAAACACTCCCAGGACAGGTACAGCACGGGGTTTGATACATAGAACATAGAACATTACAGCGCAGAACAGGCCCTTCGGCCCACGATGTTGCACCGACCAGTTAAAAAAAAAACTGTGACCCTCCAACCTAAACCAATTTCTTTTCGTCCATGAACCTATCTACGGATCTCTTAAACGCCCCCAAACTAGGCGCATTTACAACTGATGCTGGCAGGGCATTCCAATCCCTCACCACCCTCTGGGTAAAGAACCTACCCCTGACATCGGTTCTATAACTACCCCCCCTCAATTTAAAGCCATGCCCCCTCGTGCTGGATTTCTCCATCAGAGGAAAAAGGCTATCACTATCCACCCTATCTAAACCTCTAATCATCTTATATGTTTCAATAAGATCCCCTCTTAGCCGCCGCCTTTCCAGCGAAAACAATCCCAAATCCCTCAGCCTCTCCTCATAGGATCTCCCCTCCATACCAGGCAACATCCTGGTAAACCTCCTCTGCACCCTCTCCAAAGCCTCCACATCCTTCCTGTAATGTGGGGACCAGAACTGCACACAGTACTCCAAGTGCGGCCGCACCAGAGTTGTGTACAGTTGCAACATAACGCTACGACTCCTAAATTCAATCCCCCTACCAATAAACGCCAAGACACCATATGCCTTCTTAACAACCTTATCTACTTGATTCCCAACTTTCAGGGATCTATGCACACATACACCTAGATCCCTCTGCTCCTCCACACTATTCAAAGTCCTCCCGTTAGCCCTATACTCAACACATCTGTTATTCCTACCAAAGTGAATTACCTCACACTTCTCCGCATTAAACTCCATCCGCCACCTCTCGGCCCAACTTTGCAACCTGTCCAAGTCTTCCTGCAAACTACGACACCCTTCCTCACTGTCTACCACACCACCGACTTTGGTGTCATCAGCAAATTTGCTAATCCACCCAACTATACCCTCATCCAGATCATTAATAAATATTACAAACAGCAGAGTCAAGCTCCCTCTACACCGTCCCCATCAAACACTCCCAGAACAGGTACAGCACGGGGTTAGATACAGAGTAAAGCTCCCTCGACACTGTCCCGATCAAACACTCCAGGGACAGATTTAGCAGGGGGCTAGATACAGAGTAAAGCTCCCTCTACACTGTCCCCATCAAACAGTCCCAGGACAGGTACAGCACGGAGTTAGAGACAGAGTAAAGCTCCCTCTACACTGTCCCCATCAAACACTCCAGGGGCAGGTACAGCACTGGGTTAGATACAGCGTATAGCTCCCTCTACACTGTCCCCATCAAACACTCCAGGGGCAGGTAGAGCACGGGGCGAGATACTGAGTAAAGCTCCCTCTACACTGTCCCCTTCAAACACTCCCAGGACAGGTACAGCACGGGATTAGATCCAGAGTCAAGCTCCCTCTACACCGTCCCCATCAAACACTCCCTGGACATGTACAGCACGGGGTTAGATACAGAGTAGAGCTCCCTCTCCACTGTCCCCCATCAAACACTCCCAGGACAGGTACAGCACGGGGTTAGATACAGAGTAAAGCTCCCTCGACACTGACCCCATCAAACACTCCAGGGACAGGTACAGCACGGGGCTAGATACAGAGTAAAGCTCCCTCTACACTGTCCCCATCAAACACACCAAGGAAAGGTACAGCACGGGGTTACATCCAGAGTAAAGCTCCCTCTACACTGTCCCCATCAAACACTCCCAGGACAGGGACAGCAAAGGGTTTAAATACAGAGTAAAGCTCCCTCTACACTGTCCCCCGTCAAACACTCCCAGGAGAGGTACAGCACGGGGATAGATACAGAGTAAAGCTCCCTCTAATCTGTCCCCTATCAAACACTCCCAGGACAGATACAGCACGGGGTTAGATAGAGAAAAGCTCCCTCTACACTGTCCCCATGAAACACTCGCAGGACAGGTGCAGCACGGGATTAGATACAGAGTAAAGCTCCCTCTACACTGTCCCCCATGAAACACTCCCAGGACAGGTACAGCACGGGGTTAGATACAGAGTAAAGCTCCCTCGACACTGTCCCCATCAAACTCTCCCAGGACAGGTACAGCACAGGGATAGATACAGAGTAAAGCTCCCTCTACACTGTCCCCATCAAACACTCGCAGGACAAGTACAGCTCGGGGTTAGATCCAGAGTAAAGCTCCCTCTAAACTGTCCCCCATCAAACACTCCCAGGACAGGCAAGGAAAGCGGTTGGATACAGAGTAATGCTCCCTCTGCACTGTCCCCATCAAACAGTCCCAGGACAGGTACAGCAGCGGGTTAGATACAGAGTAAAGCTCCCTCTCCACTGTCCCCCATCAAACACTCACAGGACAGGTACAGCACGGGGTTTGATACAGAGTCAAGCTCCCTCTACACTGTCCCCATCAAACACTCCCAGGACAGGGACAGCAAAGGGTTTAAATACAGAGTAAAGCTCCCTCTACACTGTCCCCCGTCAAACACTCCCAGGAGAGGTACAGCACGGGGTTTGATACAGAGTCAAGCTCCCTCTACACTGTCCCCATCAAACACTCCCAGGACAGGGACAGCAAAGGGTTTAAATACAGAGTAAAGCTCCCTCTACACTGTCCCCCGTCAAACACTCCCAGGAGAGGTACAGCACGGGGGTTGATGCAGAGTAAAGCTCCCTCTAATCTGTCCCCCATCAAACACTCCCAGGACAGATACAGCACGGGGTTAGATAGAGAAAAGCTCCCTCTACACTGTCCCCATGAAACACTCGCAGGACAGGTGCAGCACGGGATTAGATACAGAGTAATGATCCCTCTACACTGTCCCCCATCAAACACTCCCAGGACAGGTACAGCACGGGGTTAGATACAGAGTAAAGCTCCCTCGACACTGTCCCCATCAAACACTCCCAGGACAGGTACAGCACAGGGATAGATACAGAGTAAAGCTCCCTCTACACTGTCCCCATCAAACACTCGCAGGACAAGTACAGCTCGCGGTTAGATCCAGAGTAAAGCTCCCTCTAAACTGTCCCCCATCAAACACTCCCAGGACAGGCAAGGAAAGCGGTTGGATACAGAGTAATGCTCCCTCTGCACTGTCCCCATCAAACAGTCCCAGGACAGGTACAGCAGAGGGTTAGATACAGAGTAAAGCTCCCTCTCCACTGTCCCTCATCAAACACTCACAGGACAGGTACAGCACGGGGTTTGATACAGAGTCAAGCTCCCTCTACACCGTCCCCATCAAACACTCCCAGAACAGGTCCAGCACGGGATTACATACAGAGTAAAGCTCCCTCTACACTGTCCCCATCAAACACACCCAGGACAGGTACAGCACGGTGTTAGATACAGAGTAAAGCTCCCTCGACACTGTCCCCACCAAATACTCGCAGGACAGGTACAGCACGGGGTTAGATGCAGAGTGAAGCTCCCTCTACACTGTCCCCATTATACACTCCCAGGATAGGTACAGCATGGAGTTAGATACAGAGTAAAGCTCCCCCGACACTGTCGCCATCAAACACTCCCAGGACAGGGACAGCACAGGGTTAGATACAGAGTAAAGCTCCCTCTACACTGTCCCCATCAAACACTCGCAGGACAAGTACAGCTCGGGGTTAGATCCAGAGTAAAGCTCCCTCTAAACTGTCCCCCATCAAACACTCCCAGGACAGGCAAGGAAAGCGGTTGGATACAGAGTAATGCTCCCTCTGCACTGTCCCCATCAAACAGTCCCAGGACAGGTACAGCACAGGGTTAGATACAGAGTAAAGCTCCCTCTCCACTGTCCCCCATCAAACATTCCCAGGACAGGTACAGCACGGGGTTTGATACAGAGTCAAGCTCCCTCGAAACCGTCCCCATCAAACACTCCCAGAACAGGTACAGCACGGGGTTAGATACAGAGTAAAGCTCCCTCGACACTGTCCCGATCAAACACTCCAGGGACAGATTTAGCAGGGTGCTAGATACAGAGTAAAGCTCCCTCTACACTGTCCCCATCAAACAGTCCCAGGACAGGTACAGCACGGGGTTAGAGACAGAGTAAAGCTCCCTCTCCACTGTCCCCCATCAAACACTCCCAGGACAGGTACAGCACGGAGTTTGATACAGAGTCAAGCTCCCTCTCCACCGTCCCCATCAAACACTCCCAGAACTGGTACAGCACGGCGTTAGATACAGAGTAAAGCTCCCTCTACACTGTCCGCATCAAACACTCCCAGGACAGGCACAGCACGGGGTTAGATACAGAGTATAGCTCCCTCTACACTGTCCCCATCAAACACTCCAGGGGCAGGTACAGCACGGGGCGAGATACTGAGTAAAGCTCCCTCTACACTGTCCCCTTCAAACACTCCCAGGACAGGTACAGCACGGGATTAGATCCAGAGTCAAGCTCCCTCTACACCGTCCCCATCAAACACTCCCAGGACATGTACAGCACGGGGTTAGATACAGAGTAGAGCTCCCTCTCCACTGTCCCCCATCAAACACTCCCAGGACAGGTACAGCACGGGGTTAGATACAGAGTAAAGCTCCCTCGACACTGACCCCATCAAACACTCCAGGGACGGGTACAGCACGGGGCTAGATACAGAGTAAAGCTCCCTCTACACTGTCCCCATCAAACACACCAAGGAAAGGTACAGCACGGGGTTACATCCAGAGTAAAGCTCCCTCTACACTGTCCCCATCAAACACTTCCAGGACAGGAACAGCAAAGGGTTTAAATACAGAGTAAAGCTCCCTCTACACTGTCCCCCGTCAAACACTCCCAGGAGAGGTACAGCGCGGGGATTGATGCAGAGTAAAGCTCCCTCTAATCTGTCCCCCATCAAACACTCCCAGGACAGATACAGCACGGGGTTACATAGAGAAAAGCTCCCTCTACACTGTCCCCATGAAACACTCGCAGGACAGGTGCAGCACGGGATTAGATACAGAGTAATGATCCCTCTACACTGTCCCCCATGAAACACTCCCAGGACAGGTACAGCACGGGGTTAGATACAGAGTAAAGCTCCCTCGACACTGTCCCCATCAAACACTCCCAGGACAGGTACAGCACAGGGATAGATACAGAGTAAAGCTCCCTCTACACTGTCCCCATCAAACACTCGCAGGACAAGTACAGCTCGCGGTTAGATCCAGAGTAAAGCTCCCTCTAAACTGTCCCCCATCAAACACTCCCAGGACAGGCAAGGAAAGCGGTTGGATACAGAGTAATGCTCCCTCTGCACTGTCCCCATCAAACAGTACCAGGACAGGTACAGCAGAGGGTTAGATACAGAGTAAAGCTCCCTCTCCACTGTCCCCCATCAAACACTCACAGGACAGGTACAGCACGGGGTTTGATACAGAGTCAAGCTCCCTCTACACCGTCCCCATCAAACACTCCCAGAACAGGTACAGCACGGGATTACATACAGAGTAAAGCTCCCTCTACACTGTCCCCATCAAACACACCCAGGACAGGTACAGCACGGTGTTAGATACAGAGTAAAGCTCCCTCGACACTGTCCCCACCAAATACTCGCAGGACAGGTACAGCACGGGGTTAGATGCAGAGTGAAACTCCCTCTACACTGTCCCGATTATACACTCCCAGGATAGGTACAGCATGGAGTTAGATACAGAGGAAAGCTCCCCCGACACTGTCGCCATCAAACACTCCCAGGACAGGGACAGCACAGGGTTAGATACAGAGTAAAGCTCCCTCTACACTGTCCCCATCAAACACTCGCAGGACAAGTACAGCTCGGGGTTAGATCCAGAGTAAAGCTCCCTCTAAACTGTCCCCCATCAAACACTCCCAGGACAGGCAAGGAAACCGGTTGGATACAGAGTAATGCTCCCTCTGCACTGTCCCCATCAAACAGTCCCAGGACAGGTACAGCACAGGGTTAGATACAGAGTAAAGCTCCCTCTCCACTGTCCCCCATCAAACACTCCCAGGACAGGTACAGCACGGGGTTTGATACATAGAACATAGAACATTACAGCGCAGAACAGGCCCTTCGGCCCACGATGTTGCACCGACCAGTTAAAAAAAAAAACTGTGACCCTCCAACCTAAACCAATTTCTTTTCGTCCATGAACCTATCTACGGATCTCTTAAACGCCCCCAAACTAGGCGCATTTACAACTGATGCTGGCAGGGCATTCCAATCCCTCACCACCCTCTGGGTAAAGAACCTACCCCTGACATCGGTTCTATAACTACCCCCCCTCTATTTAAAGCCATGCCCCCTCGTGCTGGATTTCTCCATCAGAGGAAAAAGGCTATCACTATCCACCCTATCTAAACCTCTAATCATCTTATATGTTTCAATAAGATCCCCTCTTAGCCGCCGCCTTTCCAGCGAAAACAATCCCAAATCCCTCAGCCTCTCCTCATAGGATCTCCCCTCCATACCAGGCAACATCCTGGTAAACCTCCTCTGCACCCTCTCCAAAGCCTCCACATCCTTCCTGTAATGTGGGGACCAGAACTGCACACAGTACTCCAAGTGCGGCCGCACCAGAGTTGTGTACAGTTGCAACATAACGCTACGACTCCTAAATTCAATCCCCCTACCAATAAACGCCAAGACACCATATGCCTTCTTAACAACCTTATCTACTTGATTCCCAACTTTCAGGGTTCTGTGCACACATACACCTAGATCCCTCTGCTCCTCCACACTATTCAAAGTCCTCCCGTTAGCCCTATACTCAACACATCTGTTATTCCTACCAAAGTGAATTACCTCACACTTCTCCGCATTAAACTCCATCCGCCACCTCTCGGCCCAACTTTGCAACCTGTCTAAGTCTTCCTGCAAACTACGACACCCTTCCTCACTGTCTACCACACCACCGACTTTGGTGTCATCAGCAAATTTGCTAATCCACCCAACTATACCCTCATCCAGATCATTAATAAATATTACAAACAGCAGAGTCAAGCTCCCTCTACACCGTCCCCATCAAACACTCCCAGAACAGGTACAGCACGGGGTTAGATACAGAGTAAAGCTCCCTCGACACTGTCCCGATCAAACACTCCAGGGACAGATTTAGCAGGGGGCTAGATACAGAGTAAAGCTCCCTCTACACTGTCCCCATCAAACAGTCCCAGGACAGGTACAGCACGGAGTTAGAGACAGAGTAAAGCTCCCTCTACACTGTCCCCATCAAACACTCCAGGGGCAGGTACAGCACTGGGTTAGATACAGAGTACAGCTCCCTCTACACTGTCCCCATCAAACACTCCAGGGGCAGGTAGAGCACGGGGCGAGATACTGAGTAAAGCTCCCTCTACACTGTCCCCTTCAAACACTCCCAGGACAGGTACAGCACGGGATTAGATCCAGAGTCAAGCTCCCTCTACACCGTCCCCATCAAACACTCCCTGGACATGTACAGCACGGGGTTAGATACAGAGTAGAGCTCCCTCTCCACTGTCCCCCATCAAACACTCCCAGGACAGGTACAGCACGGGGTTAGATACAGAGTAAAGCTCCCTCGACACTGACCCCATCAAACACTCCAGGGACAGGTACAGCACGGGGCTAGATACAGAGTAAAGCTCCCTCTACACTGTCCCCATCAAACACACCAAGGAAAGGTACAGCACGGGGTTACATCCAGAGTAAAGCTCCCTCTACACTGTCCCCATCAAACACTCCCAGGACAGGGACAGCAAAGGGTTTAAATACAGAGTAAAGCTCCCTCTACACTGTCCCCCGTCAAACACTCCCAGGAGAGGTACAGCACGGGGATAGATACAGAGTAAAGCTCCCTCTAATCTGTCCCCCATCAAACACTCCCAGGACAGATACAGCACTGGGTTAGATAGAGAAAAGCTCCCTCTACACTGTCCCCATGAAACACTCGCAGGACAGGTGCAGCACGGGATTAGATACAGCGTAAAGCTCGCTCTACACTGTCCCCATGAAACACACTCAGGACAGGTGCAGCACGGGGTTAGATACAGAGTAAAGCTCCCTCGACACTGTCCCCATCAAACACTCGCAGGACAGGTACAGCACAGGGATAGATACAGAGTAAAGCTCCCTCTACACTGTCCCCATCAAACACTCGCAGGACAAGTACAGCTCGGGGTTAGATCCAGAGTAAAGCTCCCTCTAAACTGCCCCCATCAAACACTCCCAGGACAGGCAAGGAAAGCGGTTGGATACAGAGTAATGCTCCCTCTGCACTGTCCCCATCAAACAGTCCCAGGACAGGTACAGCAGAGGGTTAGATACAGAGTAAAGCTCCCTCTCCACTGTCCCCCATCAAACACTCACAGGACAGGTACAGCACGGGGTTTGATACAGAGTCAAGCTCCCTCTACACCGTCCCCATCAAACACTCCCAGAACAGGTAAAGCACGGGATTACATACAGAGTAAAGCTCCCTCTACACTGTCCCCATCAAACACACCCAGGACAGGTACAGCACGGTGTTAGATACAGAGTAAAGCTCCCTCGACACTGTCCCCCATCAAACACTCCCAGGACAGGTACAGCACGGGGTTAGATACAGAGTAAAGCTCCCTCGACAATGTCCCCACCAATCACACTCAGTACAGTTACAGCATGGTGTTAGATAAAGAGTAAAGCTCCCTCTACACCGTCCCCATCAAACAATCCCAGGACAGGTACAGCATGGGGTTAGATACAGAGTAAAGCTCTCTCTACACTGTCGCCATTAAATACTCCCAGGACAGATATAGCACAGGGACAGATGCAGAGTGAAGCTCACTCTACACTGTCCCGATCAAACAATTCCCAGGATAGATACAGCATGGAGTTAGATACAGGGTAAAGCTCCCTCTACACTGTCGCCATTAAATACTCACAGGAGAGATACAGCAAGGCATTAGATGCAGAGGAAAGCTGCCTAGACACTGTCCCCTTCATGCACTCCCAGGACAGATACAGCACGGGGTTAGATACAGAGTAAAGCTCCCTCGACACTGTCCCCATCAAACACTCCCAGGACAGATACAGCACGGGGTTAGATACAGAGTAAAGCTCCCTCGACACTGTCCCCTTCATACACTCCCAGGACAGATACAGCACGGGGTTAGATACAGAGGAAAGCTCCCTCGACACTGTCCCCATCAAACACTCCTACCACAGATACAGCACGGGATTAGATACAGAGTAAAGCTCCCTCTACACCGTCCCCATCAAACAATCCCAGGACAGGTACAGCACGGGGTTAGATACAGAGTAAAGCTCCCTCGACACTGTCCCCATCAAACATTCCCAGGACGGGTACAGCACGGGGTTAGATCCAGAGTAAAGCTCCCTCGACACTGTCCCCATCAAACATTCCCAGGACGGGTACAGCACGGGGTTAGATACAGAGTAAAGCTCCCTCGACACTGTCCCCATCAAACATTCCCAGGACGGGTACAGCACGGGGTTAGATACAGAGTAAAGCTCCCTCGACACTGTCCCCATCAAACACTCCCAGGACAGGTACAGCACGGGGTTAGATACAGAGTCAAGCTCACTCTACACTGTCCCCATTATGCACTCCCAGGATAGGTACAGCATGGAGTTAGATACGGAGTAAAGCTCCCCCGACACTGTCGCCATCAAACACTCCCAGGACAGGGACAGCACAGGGTTAGATTCAGAGTAAAGCTCCCTCGACAGTGACCCCATCAAACACTCCCAGGACAGGCAAGGAAAGCGGTTAGATACAGAGTAAAGCTCCCTCTACACTGTCCCCGGTCAAACACTCCCAGGAGAGGTACAGCACGGGGGTTGATGCAGAGTAAAGCTCCCTCTAATCTGTCCCCCATCAAACACTCCCAGGACAGATACAGCACGGGGTTAGATAGAGAAAAGCTCCCTCTACACTGTCCCCATGAAACACTCGCAGGACAGGTGCAGCACGGGATTAGATACAGAGTAAAGCTCCCTCTACACTGTCCCCCATCAAACACTCCCAGGACAGGTACAGCACGGGGTTAGATACAGAGTAAAGCTCCCTCGACACTGTCCCCATCAAACACTCCCAGGACAGGTACAGCACAGGGATAGATACAGAGTAAAGCTCCCTCTACACTGTCCCCATCAAACACTCGCAGGACAAGTACAGCTCGCGGTTAGATCCAGAGTAAAGCTCCCTCTAAACTGTCCCCCATCAAACACTCCCAGGACAGGCAAGGAAAGCGGTTGGATACAGAGTAATGCTCCCTCTGCACTGTCCCCATCAAACAGTACCAGGACAGGTACAGCAGAGTGTTAGATACAGAGTAAAGCTCCCTCTCCACTGTCCCCCATCAAACACTCACAGGACAGGTACAGCACGGGGTTTGATACAGAGTCAAGCTCCCTCTACACCGTCCCCATCAAACACTCCCAGAACAGGTACAGCACGGGATTACATACAGAGTAAAGCTCCCTCTACACTGTCCCCATCAAACACACCCAGGACAGGTACAGCACGGTGTTAGATACAGAGTAAAGCTCCCTCGACACTGTCCCCACCAAATACTCGCAGGACAGGTACAGCACGGGGTTAGATGCAGAGTGAAGCTCCCTCTACACTGTCCCCATTATACACTCCCAGGATAGGTACAGCATGGAGTTAGATACAGAGTAAAGCTCCCCCGACACTGTCGCCATCAAACACTCCCAGGACAGGGACAGCACAGGGTTAGATACAGAGTAAAGCTCCCTCTACACTGTCCCCATCAAACACTCGCAGGACAAGTACAGCTCGGGGTTAGATCCAGAGTAAAGCTCCCTCTAAACTGTCCCCCATCAAACACTCCCAGGACAGGCAAGGAAAGCGGTTGGATACAGAGTAATGCTCCCTCTGCACTGTCCCCATCAAACAGTCCCAGGACAGGTACAGCACAGCGTTAGATACAGAGTAAAGCTCCCTCTCCACTGTCCCCCATCAAACACTCCCAGGACAGGTACAGCACGGGGTTTGATACATAGAACATAGAACATTACAGCGCAGAACAGGCCCTTCGGCCCACGATGTTGCACCGACCAGTTAAAAAAAAAACTGTGACCCTCCAACCTAAACCAATTTCTTTTCGTCCATGAACCTATCTACGGATCTCTTAAACGCCCCCAAACTAGGCGCATTTACAACTGATGCTGGCAGGGCATTCCAATCCCTCACCACCCTCTGGGTAAAGAACCTACCCCTGACATCGGTTCTATAACTACCCCCCCTCAATTTAAAGCCATGCCCCCTCGTGCTGGATTTCTCCATCAGAGGAAAAAGGCTATCACTATCCACCCTATCTAAACCTCTAATCATCTTATATGTTTCAATAAGATCCCCTCTTAGCCGCCGCCTTTCCAGCGAAAACAATCCCAAATCCCTCAGCCTCTCCTCATAGGATCTCCCCTCCATACCAGGCAACATCCTGGTAAACCTCCTCTGCACCCTCTCCAAAGCCTCCACATCCTTCCTGTAATGTGGGGACCAGAACTGCACACAGTACTCCAAGTGCGGCCGCACCAGAGTTGTGTACAGTTGCAACATAACGCTACGACTCCTAAATTCAATCCCCCTACCAATAAACGCCAAGACACCATATGCCTTCTTAACAACCTTATCTACTTGATTCCCAACTTTCAGGGATCTATGCACACATACACCTAGATCCCTCTGCTCCTCCACACTATTCAAAGTCCTCCCGTTAGCCCTATACTCAACACATCTGTTATTCCTACCAAAGTGAATTACCTCACACTTCTCCGCATTAAACTCCATCCGCCACCTCTCGGCCCAACTTTGCAACCTGTCCAAGTCTTCCTGCAAACTACGACACCCTTCCTCACTGTCTACCACACCACCGACTTTGGTGTCATCAGCAAATTTGCTAATCCACCCAACTATACCCTCATCCAGATCATTAATAAATATTACAAACAGCAGAGTCAAGCTCCCTCTACACCGTCCCCATCAAACACTCCCAGAACAGGTACAGCACGGGGTTAGATACAGAGTAAAGCTCCCTCGACACTGTCCCGATCAAACACTCCAGGGACAGATTTAGCAGGGGGCTAGATACAGAGTAAAGCTCCCTCTACACTGTCCCCATCAAACAGTCCCAGGACAGGTACAGCACGGAGTTAGAGACAGAGTAAAGCTCCCTCTACACTGTCCCCATCAAACACTCCAGGGGCAGGTACAGCACTGGGTTAGATACAGAGTATAGCTCCCTCTACACTGTCCCCATCAAACACTCCAGGGGCAGGTAGAGCACGGGGCGAGATACTGAGTAAAGCTCCCTCTACACTGTCCCCTTCAAACACTCCCAGGACAGGTACAGCACGGGATTAGATCCAGAGTCAAGCTCCCTCTACACCGTCCCCATCAAACACTCCCTGGACATGTACAGCACGGGGTTAGATACAGAGTAGAGCTCCCTCTCCACTGTCCCCCATCAAACACTCCCAGGACAGGTACAGCACGGGGTTAGATACAGAGTAAAGCTCCCTCGACACTGACCCCATCAAACACTCCAGGGACAGGTACAGCACGGGGCTAGATACAGAGTAAAGCTCCCTCTACACTGTCCCCATCAAACACACCAAGGAAAGGTACAGCACGGGGTTACATCCAGAGTAAAGCTCCCTCTACACTGTCCCCATCAAACACTCCCAGGACAGGGACAGCAAAGGGTTTAAATACAGAGTAAAGCTCCCTCTACACTGTCCCCCGTCAAACACTCCCAGGAGAGGTACAGCACGGGGATAGATACAGAGTAAAGCTCCCTCTAATCTGTCCCCTATCAAACACTCCCAGGACAGATACAGCACGGGGTTAGATAGAGAAAAGCTCCCTCTACACTGTCCCCATGAAACACTCGCAGGACAGGTGCAGCACGGGATTAGATACAGAGTAAAGCTCCCTCTACACTGTCCCCCATGAAACACTCCCAGGACAGGTACAGCACGGGGTTAGATACAGAGTAAAGCTCCCTCGACACTGTCCCCATCAAACTCTCCCAGGACAGGTACAGCACAGGGATAGATACAGAGTAAAGCTCCCTCTACACTGTCCCCATCAAACACTCGCAGGACAAGTACAGCTCGGGGTTAGATCCAGAGTAAAGCTCCCTCTAAACTGTCCCCCATCAAACACTCCCAGGACAGGCAAGGAAAGCGGTTGGATACAGAGTAATGCTCCCTCTGCACTGTCCCCATCAAACAGTCCCAGGACAGGTACAGCAGCGGGTTAGATACAGAGTAAAGCTCCCTCTCCACTGTCCCCCATCAAACACTCACAGGACAGGTACAGCACGGGGTTTGATACAGAGTCAAGCTCCCTCTACACTGTCCCCATCAAACACTCCCAGGACAGGGACAGCAAAGGGTTTAAATACAGAGTAAAGCTCCCTCTACACTGTCCCCCGTCAAACACTCCCAGGAGAGGTACAGCACGGGGGTTGATGCAGAGTAAAGCTCCCTCTAATCTGTCCCCCATCAAACACTCCCAGGACAGATACAGCACGGGGTTAGATAGAGAAAAGCTCCCTCTACACTGTCCCCATGAAACACTCGCAGGACAGGTGCAGCACGGGATTAGATACAGAGTAATGATCCCTCTACACTGTCCCCCATCAAACACTCCCAGGACAGGTACAGCACGGGGTTAGATACAGAGTAAAGCTCCCTCGACACTGTCCCCATCAAACACTCCCAGGACAGGTACAGCACAGGGATAGATACAGAGTAAAGCTCCCTCTACACTGTCCCCATCAAACACTCGCAGGACAAGTACAGCTCGCGGTTAGATCCAGAGTAAAGCTCCCTCTAAACTGTCCCCCATCAAACACTCCCAGGACAGGCAAGGAAAGCGGTTGGATACAGAGTAATGCTCCCTCTGCACTGTCCCCATCAAACAGTCCCAGGACAGGTACAGCAGAGGGTTAGATACAGAGTAAAGCTCCCTCTCCACTGTCCCTCATCAAACACTCACAGGACAGGTACAGCACGGGGTTTGATACAGAGTCAAGCTCCCTCTACACCGTCCCCATCAAACACTCCCAGAACAGGTACAGCACGGGATTACATACAGAGTAAAGCTCCCTCTACACTGTCCCCATCAAACACACCCAGGACAGGTACAGCACGGTGTTAGATACAGAGTAAAGCTCCCTCGACACTGTCCCCACCAAATACTCGCAGGACAGGTACAGCACGGGGTTAGATGCAGAGTGAAGCTCCCTCTACACTGTCCCCATTATACACTCCCAGGATAGGTACAGCATGGAGTTAGATACAGAGTAAAGCTCCCCCGACACTGTCGCCATCAAACACTCCCAGGACAGGGACAGCACAGGGTTAGATACAGAGTAAAGCTCCCTCTACACTGTCCCCATCAAACACTCGCAGGACAAGTACAGCTCGGGGTTAGATCCAGAGTAAAGCTCCCTCTAAACTGTCCCCCATCAAACACTCCCAGGACAGGCAAGGAAAGCGGTTGGATACAGAGTAATGCTCCCTCTGCACTGTCCCCATCAAACAGTCCCAGGACAGGTACAGCACAGGGTTAGATACAGAGTAAAGCTCCCTCTCCACTGTCCCCCATCAAACATTCCCAGGACAGGTACAGCACGGGGTTTGATACAGAGTCAAGCTCCCTCGAAACCGTCCCCATCAAACAGTCCCAGGACAGGTACAGCACGGGGTTAGAGACAGAGTAAAGCTCCCTCTCCACTGTCCCCCATCAAACACTCCCAGGACAGGTACAGCACGGAGTTTGATACAGAGTCAAGCTCCCTCTCCACCGTCCCCATCAAACACTCCCAGAACTGGTACAGCACGGCGTTAGATACAGAGTAAAGCTCCCTCTACACTGTCCGCATCAAACACTCCCAGGACAGGCACAGCACGGGGTTAGATACAGAGTATAGCTCCCTCTACACTGTCCCCATCAAACACTCCAGGGGCAGGTACAGCACGGGGCGAGATACTGAGTAAAGCTCCCTCTACACTGTCCCCTTCAAACACTCCCAGGACAGGTACAGCACGGGATTAGATCCAGAGTCAAGCTCCCTCTACACCGTCCCCATCAAACACTCCCAGGACATGTACAGCACGGGGTTAGATACAGAGTAGAGCTCCCTCTCCACTGTCCCCCATCAAACACTCCCAGGACAGGTACAGCACGGGGTTAGATACAGAGTAAAGCTCCCTCGACACTGACCCCATCAAACACTCCAGGGACGGGTACAGCACGGGGCTAGATACAGAGTAAAGCTCCCTCTACACTGTCCCCATCAAACACACCAAGGAAAGGTACAGCACGGGGTTACATCCAGAGTAAAGCTCCCTCTACACTGTCCCCATCAAACACTCCCAGGACAGGAACAGCAAAGGGTTTAAATACAGAGTAAAGCTCCCTCTACACTGTCCCCCGTCAAACACTCCCAGGAGAGGTACAGCGCGGGGATTGATGCAGAGTAAAGCTCCCTCTAATCTGTCCCCCATCAAACACTCCCAGGACAGATACAGCACGGGGTTAGATAGAGAAAAGCTCCCTCTACACTGTCCCCATGAAACACTCGCAGGACAGGTGCAGCACGGGATTAGATACAGAGTAAAGCTCCCTCTACACTGTCCCCCATGAAACACTCCCAGGACAGGTACAGCACGGGGTTAGATACAGAGTAAAGCTCCCTCGACACTGTCCCCATCAAACACTCCCAGGACAGGTACAGCACAGGGATAGATACAGAGTAAAGCTCCCTCTACACTGTCCCCATCAAACACTCGCAGGACAAGTACAGCTCGCGGTTAGATCCAGAGTAAAGCTCCCTCTAAACTGTCCCCCATCAAACACTCCCAGGACAGGCAAGGAAAGCGGTTGGATACAGAGTAATGCTCCCTCTGCACTGTCCCCATCAAACAGTACCAGGACAGGTACAGCAGAGGGTTAGATACAGAGTAAAGCTCCCTCTCCACTGTCCCCCATCAAACACTCACAGGACAGGTACAGCACGGGGTTTGATACAGAGTCAAGCTCCCTCTACACCGTCCCCATCAAACACTCCCAGAACAGGTACAGCACGGGATTACATACAGAGTAAAGCTCCCTCTACACTGTCCCCATCAAACACACCCAGGACAGGTACAGCACGGTGTTAGATACAGAGTAAAGCTCCCTCGACACTGTCCCCACCAAATACTCGCAGGACAGGTACAGCACGGGGTTAGATGCAGAGTGAAACTCCCTCTACACTGTCCCGATTATACACTCCCAGGATAGGTACAGCATGGAGTTAGATACAGAGGAAAGCTCCCCCGACACTGTCGCCATCAAACACTCCCAGGACAGGGACAGCACAGGGTTAGATACAGAGTAAAGCTCCCTCTACACTGTCCCCATCAAACACTCGCAGGACAAGTACAGCTCGGGGTTAGATCCAGAGTAAAGCTCCCTCTAAACTGTCCCCCATCAAACACTCCCAGGACAGGCAAGGAAACCGGTTGGATACAGAGTAATGCTCCCTCTGCACTGTCCCCATCAAACAGTCCCAGGACAGGTACAGCACAGGGTTAGATACAGAGTAAAGCTCCCTCTCCACTGTCCCCCATCAAACACTCCCAGGACAGGTACAGCACGGGGTTTGATACATAGAACATAGAACATTACAGCGCAGAACAGGCCCTTCGGCCCACGATGTTGCACCGACCAGTTAAAAAAAAAAACTGTGACCCTCCAACCTAAACCAATTTCTTTTCGTCCATGAACCTATCTACGGATCTCTTAAACGCCCCCAAACTAGGCGCATTTACAACTGATGCTGGCAGGGCATTCCAATCCCTCACCACCCTCTGGGTAAAGAACCTACCCCTGACATCGGTTCTATAACTACCCCCCCTCTATTTAAAGCCATGCCCCCTCGTGCTGGATTTCTCCATCAGAGGAAAAAGGCTATCACTATCCACCCTATCTAAACCTCTAATCATCTTATATGTTTCAATAAGATCCCCTCTTAGCCGCCGCCTTTCCAGCGAAAACAATCCCAAATCCCTCAGCCTCTCCTCATAGGATCTCCCCTCCATACCAGGCAACATCCTGGTAAACCTCCTCTGCACCCTCTCCAAAGCCTCCACATCCTTCCTGTAATGTGGGGACCAGAACTGCACACAGTACTCCAAGTGCGGCCGCACCAGAGTTGTGTACAGTTGCAACATAACGCTACGACTCCTAAATTCAATCCCCCTACCAATAAACGCCAAGACACCATATGCCTTCTTAACAACCTTATCTACTTGATTCCCAACTTTCAGGGTTCTGTGCACACATACACCTAGATCCCTCTGCTCCTCCACACTATTCAAAGTCCTCCCGTTAGCCCTATACTCAACACATCTGTTATTCCTACCAAAGTGAATTACCTCACACTTCTCCGCATTAAACTCCATCCGCCACCTCTCGGCCCAACTTTGCAACCTGTCTAAGTCTTCCTGCAAACTACGACACCCTTCCTCACTGTCTACCACACCACCGACTTTGGTGTCATCAGCAAATTTGCTAATCCACCCAACTATACCCTCATCCAGATCATTAATAAATATTACAAACAGCAGAGTCAAGCTCCCTCTACACCGTCCCCATCAAACACTCCCAGAACAGGTACAGCACGGGGTTAGATACAGAGTAAAGCTCCCTCGACACTGTCCCGATCAAACACTCCAGGGACAGATTTAGCAGGGGGCTAGATACAGAGTAAAGCTCCCTCTACACTGTCCCCATCAAACAGTCCCAGGACAGGTACAGCACGGAGTTAGAGACAGAGTAAAGCTCCCTCTACACTGTCCTCATCAAACACTCCAGGGGCAGGTACAGCACTGGGTTAGATACAGAGTACAGCTCCCTCTACACTGTCCCCATCAAACACTCCAGGGGCAGGTAGAGCACGGGGCGAGATACTGAGTAAAGCTCCCTCTACACTGTCCCCTTCAAACACTCCCAGGACAGGTACAGCACGGGATTAGATCCAGAGTCAAGCTCCCTCTACACCGTCCCCATCAAACACTCCCTGGACATGTACAGCACGGGGTTAGATACAGAGTAGAGCTCCCTCTCCACTGTCCCCCATCAAACACTCCCAGGACAGTTACAGCACGGGGTTAGATACAGAGTAAAGCTCCCTCGACACTGACCCCATCAAACACTCCAGGGACAGGTACAGCACGGGGCTAGATACAGAGTAAAGCTCCCTCTACACTGTCCCCATCAAACACACCAAGGAAAGGTACAGCACGGGGTTACATCCAGAGTAAAGCTCCCTCTACACTGTCCCCATCAAACACTCCCAGGACAGGGACAGCAAAGGGTTTAAATACAGAGTAAAGCTCCCTCTACACTGTCCCCCGTCAAACACTCCCAGGAGAGGTACAGCACGGGGATAGATACAGAGTAAAGCTATCCACTGTCCCCATCAAACACTCCCAGGACAGGGACAGCAAAGTGGTTCGATACAGAGTAAAGCTCCCTCTACACTGTCCCCCGTCAAAGACTCCCAGGAGAGGTACAGCACGGGGATAGATAGAGAGTAAAGCTCCCTCGAATCTGTCCCCCATCAAACACTCCCAGGAAAGATAAAGCACGGTGTTAGATCGAGAAAAGCTCCCTCGACACTGTTCCCATCAAACACACCCAGGGAAGTTGCAGCATGGGGTTAGATACAGAGTAAAGCTCCCTCGACACTGTACCCATCAAACACTCCCAGGACAGGGAGAGCAAAGGGGTTAGATACAGAGTAAAGCTCCCTCTACACTGTCCCCCGTCAGACACTCCCAGGAGAGGTACAGCACGGGGATAGATACAGAGTAAAGCTCCCTCTAATCTGTCCCCCATCAAACACTCCCAGGACAAATACAGCACGGGGTTAGATACAGAGTAGAGACCCCTCGACACTGTCCCCCATCAAACACTCCCAGGACAGGTACAGCATGGGCTTAGATACAGAGTAAAGCTCCCTCTACACCGTCCCCATCAAACAATCCCAGGACAGGTACAGCATGGGGTTAGATACAGAGTAAAGCTCTCTCTACACTTTCGCCATTAAATGCTCCCAGGACAGATACAGCACAGGGATAGATGCAGAGTGAAGCTCACTCTACACTGTCCCGATCAAACAATTCCCAGGATAGATACAGCATGGAGTTAGATGCAGGGTAAAGCTCCCTCTACACTGTCGCCATTAAATACTCACAGGAGAGATACAGCAAGGCATTAGATGCAGAGGAAAGCTGCCTAGACACTGTCCCCTTCATACACTCCCAGGACAGGTACAGCACGGGGTTAGATACAGAGTAAAGCTCCCTCGACACTGTCCCCATCAAACACTCCAAGGACAGATACAGCACGGGGTTAGATACAGAGTAAAGCTCCCTCGACACTGTCCCCTTCATACACTCCCAGGACAGATACAGCACGGGGTTAGATACAGAGTAAAGCTCCCTCGACACTGTCCCCATCAAACACTCCTACCACAGATACAGCACGGGATTAGATACAGAGTAAAGCTCCCTCTACACCGTCCCCATCAAACAATCCCAGGACAGGTACAGCACGGGGTTCGATACAGAGTAAAGCTCCCTCGACACTGTCTCCATCAAACATTCCCAGGACGGGTACAGCACGGGGTTAGATCCAGAGTAAAGCTCCCTCGACACTGTCCCCATCAAACATTCCCAGGACGGGTACAGCACGGGGTTAGATACAGAGTAAAGCTCCCTCGACACTGTCCCCATCAAACATTCCCAGGACGGGTACAGCACGGGGTTAGATACAGAGTATAGCTCCCTCGACACTGTCCCCATCAAACACTCCCAGGACAGGTACAGCACGGGGTTACATACAGAGTCAAGCTCACTCTACACTGTCCCCATTATGAACTTCCAGGATAGGTACAGCATGGAGTTAGATACGGAGTAAAGCTCCCCCGACACTGTCGCCATCAAACACTCCCAGGACAGGGACAGCACAGGGTTAGATTCAGAGTAAAGCTCCCTCGACACTGACCCCATCAAACACTCCCAGGACAGGCAAGGAAAGCGGTTAGATACAGAGTAAAGCTCCCTCGACACTGTCCCCATTAAACACTCCAGGGACAGGTACAGCACGGGGCGAGATACAGAGTAAAGCTCCCTCTACACTGTCCCCATCAAACACACCCAGGACAGGGACAGCACGGGGTTAAATACAGAGTAAAGCTCCCTCTAAACTATCCCCCATCAAACACTCCCAGGAAAAGCAAGGAAAGGGGTTAGATACAGAGTGAAGCTCACTCTACACTGTCCCCATTATAAACTCCCAGGATAGGTACAGCATGGAGGTAGATACAGAGTAAAGCTCCCCGACACTGTCGCCCATCAAACACTCCCAGGACAGGGACAGCACGGGGTTAGATACAGAGTAAAGCTCCCTCGACACTGACCCCATCAAACACTCGCAGGACAAGTACAGCACGGGGTTAGATCCAGAGTAAAGCTCCCTCTACACTGTCCCCATTAAACACTCCCAGGACAGGCAAGGAAAGCGGTTAGATACAGAGTAAAGCTTCCTCTCCACTGTCCCCTTCAAACAGTCCCAGGACAGGTATAGCACAGGGTTAGATACAGAGTAAAGTTCCCTCTCCACTGTCCCCCATCAAACACTCCCAGGACAGGTAGCACGGGGTTTGATACAGAGTCAAGCTCCCTCCACACCGTCCCCATCAAACACTCACAGAACAGGTACAGCACGGGGTTAGATACAGAGTAAAGCTCCCTCGACACTGTCCCCATCAAACACTCCCAGGACAGGTACAGCACGGGGTTAGATACAGAGTAAAGCTGCCTCGACACTGTCCCCTTCATACACTCCCAGGACAGATACAGCACGGGGTTAGATACAGAGTAAAGCTCCCTCGACACTGTCCCCTTCATACACTCCCAGGGCAGATACAGCACGGTGTGAGATACAGAGTAAAGCTCCCTCGACACTGTCCCCATCAAACACTCCTACGACAGATACAGCACGGGATTCGATACAGAGGAAAGCTCCCTCTACACTGTCCCCCATCAAACACTCCCAGGACAGGTACAGCACGGGGTTAGATGCAGACTGAAGCTCACTCTACACTGTCCCCATTATACACTCCCAGGATAGGTACAGCATGGAGTTAGATACAGAGTAAAGCTCCCCCGACACTGACCCCATCAAACACTCGCAGGACAGGTACAGCACGGGGTTAGATCCAGAGTAAAGCTCCCTCTAAACTGTCCCCCATCAAACACTCCCCGGACATGCAAGGACAGCGGTTAGATACAGAGTAAATCTCCCTCTACACTGTCCCCATCAAACAGTCCCAGGACAGGTACAGCACGGGGTTAGATACAGAGTAAAGCTCCCTCGACACTGTCCCCATCAAACAGTCCCAGGACAGGTACAGCACGGGGTTAAATACAGAGGAAAGCTCCCTCTAAAATGTCCCCCATCAAACACTCCCAGGAAAAGCAAGGAAGGGGTTAGATACAGAGTAAATCTCCTCTACACTGTCCCCACCAAACAGTCCCAGGACAGGTACAGCACGGGTTTAGATACAGAGTAAAGCTCCCTCTGCACTGTCCCCCATCAAACCGTCCCAGGACAGGTAGAGCACGGAGTTTGATACAGAGTCAAGCTCCCTCTCCACCGTCCCCATCAAACGCTCCCAGAACTGGTACAGCACGGCGTTAGATACAGAGTAAAGCTCCCTCTACACTGTCGCCATTAAATACTCCCAGGACAGATACAGCAAGGCATTAGATGCAGAGTAAAGCTGCCTCGACACTGTCCCCTTCATACACTCCCAGGACAGGTACAGCACGGGGTTAGATACAGAGTAAAGCTCCCTCTCCACTGTCCCCATCAAACACTCCCAGGACAGGGACAGCAAAGTGGTTCGATACAGAGTAAAGCTCCCTCTACACTGTCCCCCGTCAAAGACTCCCAGGAGAGGTACAGCACGGGGATAGATAGAGAGTAAAGCTCCCTCGAATCTGTCCCCCATCAAACACTCCCAGGAAAGATAAAGCACGGTGTTAGATCGAGAAAAGCTCCCTCGACACTGTTCCCATCAAACACACCCAGGGAAGTTGCAGCATGGGGTTAGATACAGAGTAAAGCTCCCTCGACACTGTACCCATCAAACACTCCCAGGACAGGGAGAGCAAAGGGGTTAGATACAGAGTAAAGCTCCCTCTACACTGTCCCCCGTCAGACACTCCCAGGAGAGGTACAGCACGGGGATAGATACAGAGTAAAGCTCCCTCTAATCTGTCCCCCATCAAACACTCCCAGGACAAATACAGCACGGGGTTAGATACAGAGTAGAGACCCCTCGACACTGTCCCCCATCAAACACTCCCAGGACAGGTACAGCATGGGCTTAGGTACAGAGTAAAGCTCCCTCTACACCGTCCCCATCAAACAATCCCAGGACAGGTACAGCATGGGGTTAGATACAGAGTAAAGCTCTCTCTACACTTTCGCCATTAAATGCTCCCAGGACAGATACAGCACAGGGATAGATGCAGAGTGAAGCTCACTCTACACTGTCCCGATCAAACAATTCCCAGGATAGATACAGCATGGAGTTAGATGCAGGGTAAAGCTCCCTCTACACTGTCGCCATTAAATACTCACAGGAGAGATACAGCAAGGCATTAGATGCAGAGGAAAGCTGCCTAGACACTGTCCCCTTCATACACTCCCAGGACAGGTACAGCACGGGGTTAGATACAGAGTAAAGCTCCCTCGACACTGTCCCCATCAAACACTCCAAGGACAGATACAGCACGGGGTTAGATACAGAGTAAAGCTCCCTCGACACTGTCCCCTTCATACACTCCCAGGACAGATACAGCACGGGGTTAGATACAGAGTAAAGCTCCCTCGACACTGTCCCCATCAAACACTCCTACCACAGATACAGCACGGGATTAGATACAGAGTAAAGCTCCCTCTACACCGTCCCCATCAAACAATCCCAGGACAGGTACAGCACGGGGTTAGATACAGAGTAAAGCTCCCTCGACACTGTCTCCATCAAACATTCCCAGGACGGGTACAGCACGGGGTTAGATCCAGAGTAAAGCTCCCTCGACACTGTCCCCATCAAACATTCCCAGGACGGGTACAGCACGGGGTTAGATACAGAGTAAAGCTCCCTCGACACGGTCCCCATCAAACATTCCCAGGACGGGTACAGCACGGGGTTAGATACAGAGTATAGCTCCCTCGACACTGTCCCCATCAAACACTCCCAGGACAGGTACAGCACGGGGTTACATACAGAGTCAAGCTCACTCTACACTGTCCCCATTATGAACTCCCAGGATAGGTACAGCATGGAGTTAGATACGGAGTAAAGCTCCCCCGACACTGTCGCCATCAAACACTCCCAGGACAGGGACAGCACAGGGTTAGATTCAGAGTAAAGCTCCCTCGACACTGACCCCATCAAACACTCCCAGGACAGGCAAGGAAAGCGGTTAGATACAGAGTAAAGCTCCCTCGACACTGTCCCCATTAAACACTCCAGGGACAGGTACAGCACGGGGCGAGATACAGAGTAAAGCTCCCTCTACACTGTCCCCATCAAACACACCCAGGACAGGGACAGCACGGGGTTAAATACAGAGTAAAGCTCCCTCTAAACTATCCCCCATCAAACACTCCCAGGAAAAGCAAGGAAAGGGGTTAGATACAGAGTGAAGCTCACTCTACACTGTCCCCATTATAAACTCCCAGGATAGGTACAGCATGGAGGTAGATACAGAGTAAAGCTCCCCGACACTGTCGCCCATCAAACACTCCCAGGACAGGGACAGCACGGGGTTAGATACAGAGTAAAGCTCCCTCGACACTGACCCCATCAAACACTCGCAGGACAAGTACAGCACGGGGTTAGATCCAGAGTAAAGCTCCCTCTACACTGTCCCCATTAAACACTCCCAGGACAGGCAAGGAAAGCGGTTAGATACAGAGTAAAGCTTCCTCTCCACTGTCCCCTTCAAACAGTCCCAGGACAGGTATAGCACAGGGTTAGATACAGAGTAAAGTTCCCTCTCCACTGTCCCCCATCAAACACTCCCAGGACAGGTAGCACGGGGTTTGATACAGAGTCAAGCTCCCTCCACACCGTCCCCATCAAACACTCACAGAACAGGTACAGCACGGGGTTAGATACAGAGTAAAGCTCCCTCGACACTGTCCCCATCAAACACTCCCAGGACAGGTACAGCACGGGGTTAGATACAGAGTAAAGCTCCCTCGACACTGTCCCCCATCAAACACTCCCAGAACAGGTACAGCACGGGGTTAGATACAGAGTAAAGCTCCCTCTACACTGTCCCCACCAATCACACTCAGTACAGGTACAGCTTGGGGTTAGATAAAGAGTAAAGCTCCCTCTACACCGTTCCCATCCAACAATCCCAGGACCGGTACAGCACGGGGTTCGATACAGAGTAAAGCTCTCTCTCCACTGTCGCCATTAAATACTCCCAGGACAGATACAGCACAGGGATAGATGAAGAGTGAAGCTCACTCTACACTGTCCCGATCAAACAATTCCCAGGATAGATACAGCATGGAGTTAGATATAGAGTAAAGCTCCCTCTACACTGTCGCCATTAAATACTCCCAGGACAGATACAGCAAGGTTTTAGATGCAGAGTAAAGCTGCCTCGACACTGTCCCCTTCATACACTCCCAGGACAGATACAGCACGGGGTTAGATACAGAGTAAAGCTCACTCTACACTGTCCCCTTCATACACTCCCAGGACAGATACAGCACGGGGTTAGATACAGAGTAAAGCTCCCTCGACACTGTCCCCTTCATACACTCCCAGGACAGATACAGCACGGTGTGAGATACAGAGTAAAGCTCCCTCGACACTGTCCCCATCAAACACTCCTACGACAGATACAGCACGGGATTCGATACAGAGTAAAGCTCCCTCTACACTGTCCCCCATCAAACACTCCCAGGACAGGTCCAGCACGGGGTTAGATACAGAGTAAAGCTCCCTCGACACTGTCCCCATCAAACACTCCCAGGACAGGTACAGCACGGGGTTAGATGCAGACTGAAGCTCACTCTACACTGTCCCCATTATACACTCCCAGGATAGGTACAGCATGGAGTTAGATACAGAGTAAAGCTCCCCCGACACTGACCCCATCAAACACTCGCAGGACAGGTACAGCACGGGGTTAGATCCAGAGTAAAGCTCCCTCTAAACTGTCCCCCATCAAACACTCCCAGGACAGGCAAGGACAGCGGTTAGATACAGAGTAAATCTCCCTCTACACTGTCCCCATCAAACAGTCCCAGGACAGGTACAGCACGGGGTTAGATACAGAGTAAAGCTCCCTCGACACTGTCCCCATCAAACAGTCCCAGGACAGGTACAGCACGGGGTTAAATACAGAGGAAAGCTCCCTCTAAAATGTCCCCCATCAAACACTCCCAGGAAAAGCAAGGAAGGGGTTAGATACAGAGTAAATCTCCTCTACACTGTCCCCACCAAACAGTCCCAGGACAGGTACAGCACGGGTTTAGATACAGAGTAAAGCTCCCTCTGCACTGTCCCCCATCAAACAGTCCCAGGACAGGTAGAGCACGGAGTTTGATACAGAGTCAAGCTCCCTCTCCACCGTCCCCATCAAACACTCCCAGAACTGGTACAGCACGGCGTTAGATACAGAGTAAAGCTCCCTCTACACTGTCGCCATTAAATACTCCCAGGACAGATACAGCAAGGCATTAGATGCAGAGTAAAGCTGCCTCGACACTGTCCCCTTCATACACTCCCAGGACAGGTACAGCACGGGGTTAGATACAGAGTAAAGCTCCCTCTCGACTGTCCCCATCAAACACTCCCAGGACAGGGACAGCAAAGTGGTTAGATACAGAGTAAAGCTCCCTCTACACTGTCCCCCGTCAAAGACTCCCAGGAGAGGTACAGCACGGGGATAGATACAGAGTAAAGCTCCCTCGAATCTGTCCCCCATCAAACACTCCCAGGAAAGATACAGCACGGTGTTAGATGGAGAAAAGCTCCCTCGACACTGTTCCCATCAAACACACCCAGGGAAGTTGCAGCATGGGGTTAGATACAGAGTAAAGCTCCCTCGACACTGTACCCATCAAACACTCCCAGGACAGGGAGAGCAAAGGGGTTAGATACAGAGTAAAGCTCCCTCTACACTGTCCCCCGTCAGACACTCCCAGGAGAGGTACAGCACGGGGATAGATACAGAGTAAAGCTCCCTCTAATCTGTCCCCCATCAAACACTCCGAGGACAAATACAGCACGGGGTTAGATACAGAGTAGAGACCCCTCGACACTGTCCCCCATCAAACACTCCCAGGACAGGTACAGCATGGGCTTAGATACAGAGTAAAGCTCCCTCTACACCGTCCCCATCAAACAATCCCAGGACAGGTACAGCATGGGGTTAGATACAGAGTAAAGCTCTCTCTACACTTTCGCCATTAAATACTCCCAGGACAGATACAGCACAGGGATAGATGCAGAGTGAAGCTCACTCTACACTGTCCCGATCAAACAATTCCCAGGATAGATACAGCATGGAGTTAGATGCAGGGTAAAGCTCCCTCTACACTGTCGCCATTAAATACTCACAGGAGAGATACAGCAAGGCATTAGATGCAGAGGAAAGCTGCCTAGACACTGTCCCCTTCATACACTCCCAGGACAGATACAGCACGGGGTTAGATACAGAGTAAAGCTCCCTCGACACTGTCCCCCATCAAACACTCCCAGGACAGGTACAGCACGGAGTTAGATACAGAGTAAAGCTCCCTCGACACTGTCCCCATCAAACACTCCAAGGACAGATACAGCACGGGGTTAGATACAGAGTAAAGCTCCCTCGACACTGTCCCCATCAAACACTCCAAGGACAGATACAGCACGGGGTTAGATACAGAGTAAAGCTCCCTCGACACTGTCCCCTTCATACACTCCCAGGACAGATACAGCACGGGGTTAGATACAGAGTAAAGCTCCCTCGACACTGTCCCCATCAAACCTTCCCAGGACGGGTACAGCACGGGGTTAGATCCAGAGTAAAGCTCCCTCGACACTGTCCCCATCAAACATTCCCAGGACGGGTACAGCACGGGGTTAGATACAGAGTAAAGCTCCCTCGACACTGTCCCCATCAAACATTCCCAGGACGGGTACAGCACGGGGTTAGATACAGAGTAAAGCTCCCTCGACACTGTCCCCATCAAACACTCCCAGGACAGGTACAGCACGGGGTTTGATACAGAGTCAAGCTCACTCTACACTGTCCCCATCAAACACTCCCAGGACAGGGACAGCACAGGGTTAGATTCAGAGTAAAGCTCCCTCGACACTGACCCCATCAAACACTCCCAGGACAGGCAAGGAAAGCGGTTAGATACAGAGTAAAGCTCCCTCGACACTGTCCCCATTAAACACTCCAGGGACAGGTACAGCACGGGGCGAGATACCGAGTAAAGCTCCCTCTACACTGTCCCCATCAAACACACCCAGGACAGGGACAGCACGGGGTTAAATACAGAGTAAAGCTCCCTCTAAACTATCCCCCATCAAACACTCCCAGGAAAAGCAAGGAAAGGGGTTAGATACAGAGTGAAGCTCACTCTACACTGTCCCCATTATAAACTCCCAGGATAGGTACAGCATGGAGGTAGATACAGAGTAAAGCTCCCCGACACTGTCGCCCATCAAACACTCCCAGGACAGGGACAGCACGGGGTTAGATACAGAGTAAAGCTCCCTCGACACTGACCCCATCAAACACTCGCAGGACAAGTACAGCACGGGGTTAGATCCAGAGTAAAGCTCCCTCTACACTGTCCCCATCAAACACTCCGAGGACAGGCAAGGAAAGCGGTTAGATACAGAGTAAAGCTTCCTCTCCACTGTCCCCTTCAAACAGTCCCAGGACAGGTATAGCACAGGGTTAGATACAGAGTAAAGTTCCCTCTCCACTGTCCCCCATCAAACACTCCCAGGACAGGTAGCACGGGGTTTGATACAGAGTCAAGCTCCCTCCACACCGTCCCCATCAAACACTCACAGAACAGGTGCAGCACGGGGTTAGATACAGAGTAAAGCTCCCTCGACACTGTCCCCCATCAAACACTCCCAGAACAGGTACAGCACGGGGTTAGATACAGAGTAAAGCTCCCTCTACACTGTCCCCACCAATCACACTCAGTACAGGTACAGCATGGGGTTAGATAAAGAGTAATGCTCCCTCTACACCGTTCCCATCCAACAATCCCAGGACAGGTACAGCACGGGGTTCGATACAGAGTAAAGCTCTCTCTCCACTGTCGCCATTAAATACTCCCAGGACAGATACAGCACAGGGATAGATGACGAGTGAAGCTCACTCTACACTGTCCCGATCAAACAATTCCCAGGATAGATACAGCATGGAGTTAGATACAGAGTAAAGCTCCCTCTACACTGTCGCCATTGAATACTCCCAGGACAGATACAGCAAGGTTTTAGATGCAGAGTAAAGCTGCCTCGACACTGTCCCCTTCATACACTCCCAGGACAGATACAGCACGGGGTTAGATACAGAGTAAAGCTCCCTCGACACTGTCCCCTTCATACACTCCCAGGACAGATACAGCACGGTGTGAGATACAGAGTAAAGCTCCCTCGACACTGTCCCCATCAAACACTCCTACGACAGATACAGCACGGGATTAGATACAGAGTAAAGCTCCCTCTACACTGTCCCCCATCAAACACTCCCAGGACAGGTCCAGCACGGGGTTAGATACAGAGTAAAGCTCCCTCGACACTGTCCCCATCAAACACTCCCAGGACAGGTACAGCACGGGGTTAGATGCAGACTGAAGCTCACTCTACACTGTCCCCATTATACACTCCCAGGATAGGTACAGCATGGAGTTAGATACAGAGTAAAGCTCCCCCGACACTGACCCCATCAAACATTCGCAGGACAGGTACAGCACGGGGTTAGATCCAGAGTAAAGCTCCCTCTAAACTGTCCCCCATCAAACACTCCCAGGACAGGCAAGGACAGCGGTTAGATACAGAGTAAATCTCCCTCTACACTGTCCCCATCAAACAGTCCCAGGACAGGTCCAGCACGGGGTTAGATACAGAGTAAAGCTCCCTCGACACTGTCCCCATCAAACAGTCCCAGGACAGGTACAGCACGGGGTTAAATACAGAGGAAAGCTCCCTCTAAAATGTCCCCCATCAAACACTCCCAGGAAAAGCAAGGAAAGGGGTTAGATTCAGAGTAAAGCTCCTCTGCACTGTCCCCATCAAACAGTCCCAGGACAGGTACAGCACGGGTTTAGATACAGAGTAAAGCTCCCTCTGCACTGTCCCCCATCAAACACTCCCAGGACAGGTACAGCACGGAGTTAGATACAGAGTAAAGCTCCCTCTACACTGTCCCCCATCAAACACTCCCAGGACAGGTACAGCACGGAGTTAGATACAGAGTAAAGCTCCCTCGAAACTGTCCCCATCAAACACTCCAAGGACAGATACAGCACGGGGTTAGATACAGAGTAAAGCTCCCTCGACACTGTCCCCATCAAACACTCCAAGGACAGATACAGCACGGGGTTAGATACAGAGTAAAGCTCCCTCGACACTGTCCCCTTCATACACTCCCAGGACAGATACAGCACGGGGTTAGATACAGAGTAAAGCTCCCTCGACACTGTCCCCATCAAACCTTCCCAGGACGGGTACAGCACGGGGTTAGATCCAGAGTAAAGCTCCCTCGACACTGTCCCCATCAAACATTCCCAGGACGGGTACAGCACGGGGTTAGATACAGAGTAAAGCTCCCTCGACACTGTCCCCATCAAACATTCCCAGGACGGGTACAGCACGGGGTTAGATACAGAGTAAAGCTCCCTCGACACTGTCCCCATCAAACACTCCCAGGACAGGTACAGCACGGGGTTTGATACAGAGTCAAGCTCACTCTACACTGTCCCCATCAAACACTCCCAGGACAGGGACAGCACAGGGTTAGATTCAGAGTAAAGCTCCCTCGACACTGACCCCATCAAACACTCCCAGGACAGGCAAGGAAAGCGGTTAGATACAGAGTAAAGCTCCCTCGACACTGTCCCCATTAAACACTCCAGGGACAGGTACAGCACGGGGCGAGATACCGAGTAAAGCTCCCTCTACACTGTCCCCATCAAACACACCCAGGACAGGGACAGCACGGGGTTAAATACAGAGTAAAGCTCCCTCTAAACTATCCCCCATCAAACACTCCCAGGAAAAGCAAGGAAAGGGGTTAGATACAGAGTGAAGCTCACTCTACACTGTCCCCATTATAAACTCCCAGGATAGGTACAGCATGGAGGTAGATACAGAGTAAAGCTCCCCGACACTGTCGCCCATCAAACACTCCCAGGACAGGGACAGCACGGGGTTAGATACAGAGTAAAGCTCCCTCGACACTGACCCCATCAAACACTCGCAGGACAAGTACAGCACGGGGTTAGATCCAGAGTAAAGCTCCCTCTACACTGTCCCCATTAAACACTCCCAGGACAGGCAAGGAAAGCGGTTAGATACAGAGTAAAGCTTCCTCTCCACTGTCCCCTTCAAACAGTCCCAGGACAGGTATAGCACAGGGTTAGATACAGAGTAAAGTTCCCTCTCCACTGTCCCCCATCAAACACTCCCAGGACAGGTAGCACGGGGTTTGATACAGAGTCAAGCTCCCTCCACACCGTCCCCATCAAACACTCACAGAACAGGTGCAGCACGGGGTTAGATACAGAGTAAAGCTCCCTCGACACTGTCCCCCATCAAACACTCCCAGAACAGGTACAGCACGGGGTTAGATACAGAGTAAATCTCCCTCTACACTGTCCCCACCAATCACACTCAGTACAGGTACAGCATGGGGTTAGATAAAGAGTAATGCTCCCTCTACACCGTTCCCATCCAACAATCCCAGGACAGGTACAGCACGGGGTTCGATACAGAGTAAAGCTCTCTCTCCACTGTCGCCATTAAATACTCCCAGGACAGATACAGCACAGGGATAGATGACGAGTGAAGCTCACTCTACACTGTCCCGATCAAACAATTCCCAGGATAGATACAGCATGGAGTTAGATACAGAGTAAAGCTCCCTCTACACTGTCGCCATTGAATACTCCCAGGACAGATACAGCAAGGTTTTAGATGCAGAGTAAAGCTGCCTCGACACTGTCCCCTTCATACACTCCCAGGACAGATACAGCACGGGGTTAGATACAGAGTAAAGCTCCCTCGACACTGTCCCCTTCATACACTCCCAGGACAGATACAGCACGGTGTGAGATACAGAGTAAAGCTCCCTCGACACTGTCCCCATCAAACACTCCTACGACAGATACAGCACGGGATTAGATACAGAGTAAAGCTCCCTCTACACTGTCCCCCATCAAACACTCCCAGGACAGGTCCAGCACGGGGTTAGATACAGAGTAAAGCTCCCTCGACACTGTCCCCATCAAACACTCCCAGGACAGGTACAGCACGGGGTTAGATGCAGACTGAAGCTCACTCTACACTGTCCCCATTATACACTCCCAGGATAGGTACAGCATGGAGTTAGATACAGAGTAAAGCTCCCCCGACACTGACCCCATCAAACATTCGCAGGACAGGTACAGCACGGGGTTAGATCCAGAGTAAAGCTCCCTCTAAACTGTCCCCCATCAAACACTCCCAGGACAGGCAAGGACAGCGGTTAGATACAGAGTAAATCTCCCTCTACACTGTCCCCATCAAACAGTCCCAGGACAGGTCCAGCACGGGGTTAGATACAGAGTAAAGCTCCCTCGACACTGTCCCCATCAAACAGTCCCAGGACAGGTACAGCACGGGGTTAAATACAGAGGAAAGCTCCCTCTAAAATGTCCCCCATCAAACACTCCCAGGAAAAGCAAGGAAAGGGGTTAGATTCAGAGTAAAGCTCCTCTGCACTGTCCCCATCAAACAGTCCCAGGACAGGTACAGCACGGGTTTAGATACAGAGTAAAGCTCCCTCTGCACTGTCCCCCATCAAACACTCCCAGGTCAGGCAGAGCACGGGGTTTGATACAGAGTCAAGCTCCCTCTCCACCGTCCCCATCAAACACTCCCAGAACTGGTACAGCACGGCGTTAGATACAGAGTAAAGCTCCCTCTACACTGTCCGCATCAAACACTCCCAGGACAGGTACAGCACGGGGTTAGATACAGAGTAAAGCTCCCTCTACACTGTCCATATCAAACACTCCCTGGACAGTACAGCACGGGGTTAGATACAGAGTAAAGCTCCCTCTGCACTGTCCCCATCAAACACTCCAGGTGCAGGTACAGCACGGGGCTAGATACAGAGTAAAGCTCCATCTACACTGTCCCCTTCAAACACTCCCAGGACAGGTACAGCACGGGATTAGATCCAGAGTCAAGCTCCCTCTACACCGTCCCCATCAAACATTCCCAGAACAGGTACAGCCCGGGGTTAGATACAGAGTAAAGCTCCCTCTACACTGTCCCCATCAAACACTCCCAGGACAGGGACAGCAAAGGGGTTAGATACAGAGTAATGCTCCCTCTACACTGTCCCCCGTCAAACACTCCCAGGAGAGGTACAGCACGGGGATAGATACAGAGTAAAGCTCCCTCTAATCTGTCCCCCATCAAACACTCCCACGACAGATACAGCACGGGGTTAGATAGAGAAAAGCTCCCTCTACACTGTCCCCATGAAACACTCCCAGGACAGGTGCAGCACGGGATTAGATACAGCGTAAAGCTCGCTCTACACTGTCCCCATCAAACACACTCAGGACGGGTGCAGCACGGCGTTAGATACAGAGTAAAGCTCCATCGACACTGTTCCCATCAAACACACCCAAGAAAGGTGCAGCATGGCGTTAGATACAGAGTAAAGCTCCCTCGACACTGTCCGCATCAACCACACCCAGGACAGATTCAGCACGGGGTTAGATACAGAGTAAAGCTCCCTGTACACTGTCCCCATGAAACACACTCAGGACAGGTACAGCACGGGGTTAGATACAGAGTAAAGCCCCCTGTACACTGTCAAAGAACAAAGAACAAAGAACAATACAGCACAGGAACAGGCCCTTCGGCCCTCCAAGCCCGCGCCGCTCCCCGGTCCAGGATTGAATCCTGAATCCAGGATCCCCGCCCAATTTTCCAGCCTATCTACATACCAATATCCTATCCACCGAGCTGTCCCTCACAGCTACGATGCTTTGTTCATTACAACCTATTAACTTACCCCCACCCCCCCATTCCAGACCATGTGATCTCCAGGGAGAGGCGAAAACCCAGAGTGAAAAACCCCAGGGCCAATATGGGGAAAAAAAATCTGGGAAATTCCTCTCCGACCCCCTGAGGCGATCGAAACGAGTCCAGGAGATCACAATGGCCCAGATCGGAAAATGCTTCCCAACCCTAGTCATTTCCACTTCCACGAACACCATATGAATTCCCTGCCCCCGAGACAGGTTCCCAACTATCCGCAGTCTCACTCTGTACTGGCACCAGCAAGATGATCGTAGAATGAAGCCTTGAAACGAGAAACCAGGAACAATTAGCCCGCGCCGCTCCCTGGTCCAAACTAGACCACTCTTTTGTATCCCTCCATTCCCACTCCGTTCATATAGCTGTCTAGATAAGTCTTAAACGTTCCCAGTGTGTCCACCTCCACCACCTTGCCCGGCAACACATTCCAGGCCCCCACGACCCTCTGTGTGAAATATGTCCTTCTGATATCTGTGTTAAACCTCCCCCCCTTCACCTTGAACCTATGACCCCTCGTGAACGTCACCACCGACCCGGGGAAAAGCTTCCCACCGTTCACCCTATCTATGCCTTTCATAATTTTATACACCTCTTTTAAGTCTCCCCTCATCCTCCGTCTTTCCAAGGAGAACAACCCCAATTTCCCCAATCTCTCCTCATAACCAAGCCCCTCCATACCAGGCAACATCCTGGTAAACCTCCTCTGTACTCTCTCCAAAGCCTCCACGTCCTTCTGGTAGTGTGGCGACCAGAACTGGACGCAGTATTCCAAATGCGGCCGAACCAACGTTCTATACATCTGCAACATCAGACCCCAACTTTTATACTCTATGCCCCGTCCTATAAAGGCAAGCATGCCATATGCCTTCTTCACCACCTTCTCCACCTGTGACGTCACCTTCAAAGATCTGTGGACTTGCACACCCAGGTCCCTCTGCGTCTCTACACCCTTTATGGTTCTTCCATTTATCGTGTAGCTCCTCCCTACATTATTCCCACCAAAATGCATCACTTCGCATTTATCAGGATTGAACTCCATCTGCCATTTCCTTGCCCAAATTTCCAGCCTATCTATATCCTTCTGTAGCCTCTGACAATGTTCCTCACTATCTGCAAGTCCTGCCAGTTTTGTGTCGTCCGCAAACTTACTGATCACCCCAGTTACTCCTTCTTCCAGATCATTTATATAAATCACAAACAGCAGAGGTCCCAATACAGAGCCCTGCGGTACACCACTAGTCACAGGCCTCCAGCCGGAAAAAGACCCTTCCACTACCACCCTCTGTCTTCTATGACCAAGCCAGTTCTCCACCCATCTAGCCACCTCCCCCTTTATCCCATGGGATCCAACCTTTTTCACTAGCCTACCATGAGGGACTTTGTCAAATGCTTTACTAAAGTCCATATAGACAACATCCACGGCCCTTCCTTCGTCAACCATTTTGGTCACTTCTTCAAAAAACACCACCAGGTTCGTGAGGCATGACCTCCCTCTCACAAAACCATGTTGACTATCGTTAATGAGTTTATTCCTTTCTATATGCGCATACATCCTATCTTTAAGAATCTTCTCCAACAACTTCCCCACCACGGACGTCAAGCTCACCGGCCTATAATTACCCGGGTTATCCTTCCTACCCTTCTTAAATAACGGGACCACATTGGCTATCCTCCAATCCTCTGGGACCTCACCTGTGTCCAGTGACGAGACAAAGATTTGCGTCAGAGGCCCAACTATTTCACCTCTCGTCTCCCTGAGCAGCCTTGGATAGATTCCATCAGGCCCTGGGGATTTGTCAGTCTTTATATTCTCTAACAAACCTAACACTTCCTCCTTTGTAATGGAGATTTTCTCCAACGGTTCAACACTCCCCTCCGAGACACTCCCAGTCAACACATCCCTCTCCTTAGTGAATACCGACGCAAAGTATTCATTTAGGATCTCCCCTACCTCTTTGGGCTCCAAGCATAAGTCCCCACTTTTGTCCCTGAGAGGTCCGATTTTTTCCCTTACAACCCTTTTGTTCCTAACGTATGAATAAAATGCCTTGGGATTCTCCTTAATCCTGTCTGCCAAGAACATTTCGTGACCCCTTTTTGCTCTTCTAATTCCCCGTTTGAGTATTTTCCTACTTTCATTATACTCCTCCAGAGCTCCCTCCGTTTTTAGCTGATTGGACCTAACATACGCCTCTCTTTTCCTGTTGACCAGTCCCTCAATTTCCCTGGTTATCCACGGTTCTCTAATCCTACCCTTCCTATCCTTCTTTTTTACAGGCACATGCTTGTCCTGTAGCCCTAACAACCGTTCCTTAAAAGACTGCCACATACCAGATGTGGATTTACCCTCAAACAGCCTCTCCCAATCAAGAGCTGCCAATTTCTGCCTGATCCCAATAAAGTTAGCCTTCCCCCAATCCAACACCTTACCCTTGGGACACCACTCATCCTTTTCCATCACTATCCTAAAGCTAACAGAATTGTGGTCACTATTTGCCACATGTTCCCCGACCAAAACTTTGAAGACCTGACCGGGCTCATTCCCCAGCACCAGGTCCAGTATAGCCCCCTCTCTAGTTGGGCTGTCCACATATTGTTCCAACGAACCCTCCTGTACACATTTTACAAATGCCTCCCCATCCAGAGTCCCTGCCCTCAGCGATTTCCAGTCTATACCAGGGAAATTGAAGTCTCCCACTACAACAACCCTATATTTCCTGCACCTATCCAGTATCTCCTGACATATCCATTCTTCCACTTCCCTTGGGCTGTTGGGGGGCCTGTAGTACACCCCCAACATAGTGACTGCGCCTTTCCTGTTTCTAAGCTCCACCCAGAGTGACTCGCTACACGACTCCTCCGAATTGTCCTCCCTCTGCACCGCTGTAATATGCTCTCCAACCAATACCGCTACTCCCCCACCTCTTTTGGCCCCTCCTCTGTCTCGCCTAAAACACTTGTACCCTGGAATATTCAGCTGCCAGTCCTGTCCCTCTTTCAACCAAGTCTCCGTCACCGCAACCACATCCAAATTCCTCGTGCGCATTAAGGCCCCAAGTTCGTCTGTTTTACCTGCTACGCTCCTTGCATTGAAGTATAAGCACTCCAGACCCCCAGGCTCAGTGAGGTCGTCCTCCCCCAGAGTGCTCTTCTTCTTTGCCAGCCTTGTCCCAGCCCCAAGCTCGTCCCCAGCCACCACACTTATAGACCTAATAGTTTGATCCCCACCCCCCTGCCATACTAGTTTAAACCCCCCCGAACTGCATTAGCAAAGCTCCCAGCCAGGATATTTGTGCCCTTCCAACTTAGTTGTGACCCCTCCCTCTTGTACAGGTGCCATCCTCTCCTGAAAACCTCCCATTGGTCTATGAAAATAAAGCCCTCCCTCCTGGACCAGTCCTTTAGCCAGGCATTCATTTGAACCAACTCCCTATTCTTATCCTCAGTGGCACGAGGCATTGGGAGCAGCCCAGAGATGGCCACCCTAGTGACCCTACTTTTTAACCTATTTCCCAACTCCCTGAATTGCTCCCTTAGGACCCCCCTACTCTTCCTATCTACGTCATTTCCACCAATGTGTATAATGACATCCGTTTCTTTATCTTCCCCTTTTAAAATGCCTCCTATCCGCTCGGAGACATCCGTGACCCCAGCACCAGGTAGGCAGACTACCATCCTGGAGTCCCGTTCGCCCCCACAGAATCGCCTGTCTGTCCCTCTAACTGATGCATCCCCCACCACTATCGCTCTCCTAACCCCTCTCTTCCCTTTCCGGGCCACAGAGCCTGACTGTGTGCCAGTGACCTGGTCACTGTGTCTTACCCCTGGAGAGGCACACTCCTCCACACTATCTAAAACAATGTACCTGTTTTGGAGTGGAACAACCACAGGTGACCCTTCTTCTAACTGTCCACTCCCCTCCCCTCTCACACCTGTCACCAAGCCCTTCCTATTTTGAGACACCTCTGGAGACCTCCCTTGTACTTTACCCTTCTGCCCTTTACTCCTCCTAACTGTGACCCACGTGTCATTCTCCCGATGCCCCGGTGTAACTAGTTGCCTATAACTGCTGTCAATTTTTCTCCCATTTTCCCTGATTAGGCTAAGGTCAGCGATCTGCAGCTCCAGTTCCCTAACACGGTCTCTCAAGAGCTGCAGTTCCACGCACCTGGCACATATGTGAACCTCTGGGTAGCTCGGTGTTTGCAGAAACTCCCACATCCCACATCGGAAGCACTGAACTGTCCGATCACTCATACCTGCCCTTATCCTTTATCGGGTTGGGTAAAAAATAACTAGCCTTGCCTTGCCCTTTTAGCCCAAGCCCTATGAGCCAAAGCCCTTACAATGCACACTCTGCTCCCCACTCACTCCACTGCCCGCTCCCGACGCTGCCCGCTGTATAGTGCAGACGGCTTTTTATGCTCCCGACGAACCCCCCAGGTAACTGCCTTTTGTACTAAGACTCAACCTCCCAGAATCCCCTTCAGCTGACCTCACTTCCTCAATTCAAAACCCTGAAAAAAGCCCGCGAAATATACTAGGAATACCCTTAAATGAATAAATGAATAATTAAATCACTTCTTAGCTTACTCTCAGCACTCCTGCTAAGACTCTCTCCCCCACTCTCACTCCAGTTAAACAAAGTATGTCCCCATCAAACACACCCAGGACAGGTGCAGCACAGGGATAGATACAGAGTAAAGCTCCCTCTAAACTGTCCCCCATCAAACACTCCCAGAACAGGTACAGCACGGGGTTAGATACAGAGTAAAGCTCCCTCTACACTGTCCCCCATCAAACACTCCCAGAACAGGTACAGCACGGGATTACATACAGAGTAAAGCTCCCTCTACACTGTCCCCATCAAACACACCCAGGACAGGTACAGCACGGGGATAGATACAGAGGAAAGCTCCCTCTACACTGTCCCCACCAATCACACTCAGTACAGGTACAGCATGGGGTTAGATAAAGAGTAAAGCTCCCTCTACACCGTCCCCATCAAACAATCCCAGGACAGGTACAGCACGGGGTTCGATACAGAGTAAAGCTCTCTCTCCACTGTCGCCATTAAATACTCCCAGGACAGATACAGCACAGGGATAGATGAAGAGTGAAGCTCACTCTACACTGTCCCGATCAAACAATTCCCAGGATAGATACAGCATGGAGTTAGATACAGAGTAAAGCTCTCTCTCCACTGTCGCCATTAAATACTCCCAGGACAGGTACAGCAAGGTTTTAGATGCAGAGTAAAGCTGCCTCGACACTGTCCCCTTCATACACTTCCAGGACAGATACAGCACGGGGTTAGATACAGAGTAAAGCTCCCTCGACACTGTCCCCTTCATACACTCCCAGGACAGACACAGCACGGTGTGAGATACAGAGTAAAGCTCCCTCGACACTGTCCCCATCAAACACTCCAACGACAGATACAGCACGGGATTAGATACAGAGTAAAGCTCCCTCTACACTGTCCCCCATCAAACACTCCCAGGACAGGTCCAGCACGGTGTTAGATACAGAGTAAAGCTCCCTCGACACTGTCCCCATCAAACACTCCCAGGACAGGTACAGCACGGGGTTAGATGCAGACTGAAGCTCACTCTACACTGTCCCCATTATACACTCCCAGGATAGGTACAGCATGGAGTTAGATACAGAGTAAAGCTCCCCCGACACTGACCCCATCAAACACTCGCAGGACAGGTACAGCACGGGGTTAGATCCAGAGGAAAGCTCCCTCTAAACTGTCCCCCATCAAACACTCCCAGGACAGGCAAGGACAGCGGTTAGATACAGAGTAAATCTCCCTCTACACTGTCCCCATCAAACAGTCCCAGGACAGGTACAGCACGGGGTGAGATACAGAGTAGAGCTCCCTCTCCACTGTCCCCCATCAAACACTCCCAAGACAGGTACAGCACGGGATTAGATACAGAGTAAAGCTCCCCCTACACTGTCCCCATCAAACAGTCCCAGGACAGGTACAGCACGGGGTTAGATACAGAGTAAAGCTCCCTCTCCACTGTCCCCCATCAAACACTCCCAGGACAGGTACAGCACGGGGTTTGATACAGAGTCAAGCTCCCTCTACACCGTCCCCATCAAACACTCCCAGAACAGGTACAGCACGGGGTTAGATACAGAGTAAAGCTCCCTCGACACTGTCCCCATTAAACACTCCAGGGACAGGTACAGCACGGGGCGAGATACAGAGTAAAGCTCCCTCTACACTGTCCCCATCAAACACACCCAGGACAGGTACAGCACGGGGTTAAATACAGAGTAAAGCTCCCTCTAAACTCTCCCCCATCAAACACTCCCAGGACAGGCAAGGAAAGGGGTTAGATACAGAGTAAAGCTCCCTCTCCACTGTCCCAATAAAACACACCCAGGACAGGTACAGCACGGGGTTAAATACAGAGTAAAGCTCCCTCTAAACTGTCCCCCATCAAACAGTCCCAGGACTCGGACAGCATGGAGTGAGATACAGAGTAAAGCTCCCTCTACACTGCCCCCATCAAACACTCCCCGGATAGCTGCAGCATGGGGTTTCACACAGAGTAAAGCTTCCTCGACACTGTCCCCATCAAACACTCCAGGGGCAGGTACAGCACGGGGCTAGATACAGAGTAAAGCTCCCTCTCCACTGCCCCCATTAATCACTCCAGGGGCAGGTACAGCACGGGGTTAGATACAGAGTAAAGCTCGGTCTACACTGTCCCCTTCAAACACTCCCAGGACAGGTACAGCAAGGGGTTAGATCCAGAGTCAATCTCCCTCGACACCGTCCCCATCAAACACTCCAGGGACAGGTACAGCACGGGGCTAGATACAGAGTAAAGCTCCCTCTACACTGTCCCAATAAAACACACCCAGGACAGGTACAGCACGGGGTTAAATACAGAGTAAAGCTCCCTCTAAACTGTCCCCCATCAAACACTCCCAGGACAGGCAAGGAAAGGGGTTAGATACAGAGTAAAGCTCCCTCTTCACTGTCCCCATCAAACAGTCCCAGGACTCGTACAGCATGGAGTGAGATACAGAGTAAAGCTCCCTCTACACTGCCCCCATCAAACACTCCCCGGATAGCTGCAGCATGGGGTTTCACACAGAGTAAAGCTTCCTCGACACTGTCCCCATCAAACACTCCAGGGGCAGGTACAGCACGGGGCTAGATACAGAGAAAAGCTCCCTCTACACTGTCCGCTTCAAACACTCCCAGGACAGGTACAGCACGGGGTTCGATCCAGAGTAAAGCTCCCTCTACACTGTCCCCATCAAACACTCCCAGGACAGGGACAGCAAAGGGGTTAGATACAGAGTAAAGCTCCCTCTACACTGCCCCCCGTCAAACACTCCCAGGACAGGTACAGCACGGGGTTAGATCCAGAGTAAAGCTCCCTCTACACTGTCCCCATCAAACACTCCCAGGACAGGTACAGCACGGGGTTTGATACAGAGTAAAGCTCCCTCTACACTGCCCCCATCAAACACTCCCCGGATAGCTGCAGCATGGGGTTTCACACAGAGTAAAGCTTCCTCGACACTGTCCCCATCAAACACTCCAGGGGCAGGTACAGCACGGGGCTAGATACAGAGTAAAGCTCCCTCTCCACTGCCCCCATTAATCACTCCAGGGGCAGGTACAGCACGGGGTTAGATACAGAGTAAAGCTCGGTCTACACTGTCCCCTTCAAACACTCCCAGGACAGGTACAGCAAGGGGTTAGATCCAGAGTCAATCTCCCTCGACACCGTCCCCATCAAACACTCCAGGGACAGGTACAGCACGGGGCTAGATACAGAGTAAAGCTCCCTCTACACTGTCCCAATAAAACACACCCAGGACAGGTACAGCACGGGGTTAAATACAGAGTAAAGCTCCCTCTAAACTGTCCCCCATCAAACACTCCCAGGACAGGCAAGGAAAGGGGTTAGATACAGAGTAAAGCTCCCTCTTCACTGTCCCCATCAAACAGTCCCAGGACTCGTACAGCATGGAGTGAGATACAGAGTAAAGCTCCCTCTACACTGCCCCCATCAAACACTCCCCGGATAGCTGCAGCATGGGGTTTCACACAGAGTAAAGCTTCCTCGACACTGTCCCCATCAAACACTCCAGGGGCAGGTACAGCACGGGGCTAGATACAGAGAAAAGCTCCCTCTACACTGTCCCCTTCAAACACTCCCAGGACAGGTACAGCACGGGGTTCGATCCAGAGTAAAGCTCCCTCTACACTGTCCCCATCAAACACTCCCAGGACAGGGACAGCAAAGGGGTTAGATACAGAGTAAAGCTCCCTCTACACTGCCCCCCGTCAAACACTCCCAGGACAGGTACAGCACGGGGTTAGATCCAGAGTAAAGCTCCCTCTACACTGTCCCCATCAAACACTCCCAGGACAGGGACAGCAGAGGGGTTCGATACAGAGTAAAGCTCCCTCTACACTGTCCCCCGTCAAACACTCCCAGGAGAGGTACAGCACAGGGATAGATACAGAGTAAAGCTCCCTCTAATCTGTCCCCCATCAAACACTCCCAGGACAGATACAGCACGGGGTTAGATAGAGAAAAGCTCCCTGTACACTGTCCCCATGAAAGACTCGCAGGACAGGTGCAGCATGGGATTAGATACAGAGTAAAGCTCGCTGTACACTGTCCCCATCAAACACACCCAGGAAAGGTGGAGCATGGGGTTAGATACAAAGTAAAGCTCCCACGACACTGTCCGCATCAAACACACCCAGGACAGATACAGCACGGGGTTAGATACAGAGTAAAGCTCCCTGTACACTGTCCCCATGAAACACACTCAGGACAAGTGCAGCACGGGGTTAGATACAGAGTAAAGCTCCCTCGACACTGTCCCCATCAAACACTCCCAGGACAGGTACAGCACAGGGATAGATACAGAGTAAAGCTCCCTCTAAACTGTCCCCACCAAACACACCCAGGACAGGTACAGCACGGGGTTAAATACAGAGTAAAGCTCCCTCTAAACTCTCCCCCATCAAACACTCCCAGGACAGGCAAGGAAAGGGGTTAGATACAGAGTAAAGCTCCCTCTCTACTGTCCCCATCAAACAGTCCCAGGACAGGTACAGCACGGGGTTAGATACAGAGTAAAGCTCCCTCTCCACTGTCCCCCATCATACACTCCCAGGACAGGTACAGCACGGGGCGAGATACAGAGTAAAGCTCCCTCTACACTGTCCCCCATCAAACACTCCCAGGGCAGGTACAGCAAGGGGTTAGATCCAGAGTCAATCTCCCTCTACACCGTCCCCATCAAACACTCCAGGGACAGGTACAGCACGGGGCTAGAAACAGAGTAAAGCTCCCTCTGCACTGTCCCAATAAAACACACCCAGGACAGGTACAGCACGGGGTTAAATACAGAGTAAAGCTCCCTCTAAACTGTCCCCCATCAAACACTCCCAGGACAGGCAAGGAAAGGGGTTATATACAGAGTAAAGCTCCCTCTACACTGTCCCCCGTCAAACACTCCCAGGAGAGGTACAGCACGGGGATAGATACAGAGTAAAGCTCCCTCTAATCTGTCCCCCATCAAACACTCCCAGGACAGATACAGCACGGGGTTAGATAGAGAAAAGCTCCCTCTACACGTTCCCCATGAAACACTCCCAGGACAGGTGCAGCATGGGATTAGATACAGAGTAAAGCTCGCTGTACACTGTCCCCATCAAACACACCCAGGAAAGGTGGAGCATGGGGTTAGATACAAAGTAAAGCTCCCACGACACTGTCCGCATCAAACACACCGAGGACAGATACAGCACGGTGTTAGATACAGAGTAATGCTCCCTGTACACTGTCCCCATGAAACACACTCAGGACAAGTGCAGCACGGGGTTAGATACAGAGTAAAGCTCCCTCGACACTGTCCCCATCAAACACTCCCAGGACAGGTACAGCACAGGGATAGATACAGAGTAAAGCTCCGTCTAAACTGTCCCCCATTAAACACTCCCAGAACAGGTACAGCACGGGATTAGATACAGAGTAAAGCTCCCTCTACACTGTCCCCACCAAACACACCCAGGACAGGTACAGCACGGGGTTAGATACAGAGTAAAGCTCCCTCGACACTGTCCCGACCAATCACACTCAGTACAGGTACAGCACGGGGTTAGATACAGAGTAAAGCTCCCTCTACACCGTCCCCATCAAACAATCCCAGGACATGTACAGCACGGGGTTAGATCCAGAGTAAAGCTCCCTCTAAACTGTCCCTCATCAAACACTCCCAGGACAGGCAAGGAAAGCGGTTTGATACAGAGTAAAGCTCCCTCTGCACTGTCCCCATCAAACAGTCCCAGGACAGGTACAGCACGGGGTTAGATACAGAGTAAAGCTCCCTCTCCACTGTCCCCCATCAAACACTCCCAGGAAAGGTACAGCACGGTGTTTGATACAGAGTCAAGCTCCCTCTGCACCGTCCCCATCAAACAATCCCAGAACAGGTACAGCACGGGGTTAGATACAGAGTAAAGCTCCCTCTCCACTGTCCCCCATCAAACACTCCCAGGAAAGGTACAGCACGGTGTTTGATACAGAGTCAAGCTCCCTCTGCACCGTCCCCATCAAACACTCCCAGGACAGGTACAGCACGGGGTTAGATACAGAGTAAAGCTCCCTCTACACTGTCCCCCATCAAACACTCCCAGGACAGGTACAGCATGGGCTTAGATACAGAGTAAAGCTCCCTCTACACTGTCCCCCATCAAACACTCCCAGGACAGGTACAGCACGGAGTTAGATACAGAGTCAAGCTTCCTCTACACCGTCCCCATCAAATAATCCCAGGACAGGTATAGCACGGGGTTAGATACAGAGTAAAGCTCTCTCTACACTGTCCCCATCAAACACTCCCAGGACAGGTATACCACGGGGTTAGATACAGAGTAAAGCTCTCTCGACTCTGTCGCCATTAAATACTCCCAGGACAGATACAGCACAGGGATAGATGCAGAGTGAAGCTCACTCTACACTGTCCCGATCAAACAATTCCCAGGATAGATACAGCATGGAGTTAGATACAGAGTAAAGCTCCCTCTACACTGTCGCCATTAAATACTCCCAGGAGAGATACAGCAAGGCTTTAGATGCAGAGTAAAGCTGCCTCGACACTGTCCCCTTCATACACTCCCAGGACAGATACAGCACGGGGTTAGATACAGAGTAAAGCTCCCTCGACACTGTCACCATCAAACACTCCTACGACAGATACAGCACGGGATTAGATACAGAGTAAAGCTCCCTCGACACTGTCCCCATCAAATACTCCCAGGACAGGTACAGCACGGGGTTAGATTCAGAGTAAAGCTCCCTCGACAATGTCCCGATCAAACACTCCCAGGACAGGTACAGCACGGGGTTAGATTCAGAGTAAAGCTCCCTCGACACTGTCCCCATCAAATACTCCCAGGACAGGTACAGCACGGGGTTAGATGCAGAGTGAAGCTCACTCTACACTGTCCCCATTATACACTCCCAGGATAGGTACAGCATGGAGTTAGATACAGAGTAAAGCTCCCCCGACACTGTCGCCATCAAAAACTCCCAGGACAGGGACAGCACGGGGTTAGATACAGAGTAAAGCTCCCTCGACACTAACCTCATCAAACACTCGCAGGACAAGTACAGCACGGGGTTAGATCCAGAGTAAAGTTCCCTCTAAACTGTTCCCCATCAAACACTCCCAGGACAGGCAAGGAAAGCGGTTAGATACAGAGTAAAGCTCCCTCTCCACTGTCCCCCATCAAACACTCCCAGGACAGGTACAGCACGGGGTTTGATACAGAGTCAAGCTCCCTCTACACCGTCCCCATCAAACACTCCCAGAACTGGTACAGCACGGGGTTAGATACAGAGTAAAGCTCCCTCGACACTGTCCCCATCAAACACACCCAGGACAGGTACAGCACATGGTTAAATACAGAATAAAGCTCCCTCTAAACTGTCCCCCATCAAACACTCCCAGGAAAAGCAAGGAAAGAGGTTAGATACAGAGTAAAGCTCCCTCTACACTCTCCGCATCAAACAGTCCCAGGACAGGTACAGCACGGGTTTAGATACAGAGTAAAGCACCCTCTCCACTGTCCGCCATCAAACACTCCCAGGACAGGTACAGCACGGAGTTTGATACAGAGTCAAGCTCCCTCTCCACCGTCCCCATCAAACACTCCCAGAACTGGTACAGCACGGCGTTAGATACAGAGTAATGCTCCCTCTACACTGTCCGCATCAAACACTCCCAGGACAGGTAGAGCATGGGGTGAGATACAGAGTAAAGCTCCCTCGACACTGCCCCCATCAAACACTCCCAGGACAGGTACAGCACGGGGTTAGATACAGAGTAAGCTCCCTCGACACTGTCCCCATCAAACACTCCAGGGGCAGGTACAGCACGGGGCTAGATACAGAGTAAAGCTCCCTCTACACTGTCCCCATCAAACACTCCCAGGACAGGTACAGCACGGGGTTAGATACAGAGTAAAGCTGCCTCTCCACTGTCCCATCAAACACTCCCAGGACAGGTGCAGCACGGGGTTAGATACAGAGTAAAGCTCCCTCTACACTGTCCCCATCAAACACTCCCAGGACAGGTACAGCACGGGGTTTGATACAGAGTCAAGCTCCCTCTACACCGTCCCCATCAAACACTCCCAGAACAGGTACAGCACGGGGTTAGATACAGAGTAAAGCTCCCTCGACACTGTCCCCATTAAACACTCCAGTGACAGGTACAGCACGGGGCGAGATACAGAGTAAAGCTCCCTCTACACTGTCCCCATCAAACACTCCCAGGGCAGGTACAGCACGGGGTTAAATACAGAGTAAAGCTCCCTCGACACTGTCCCCATCAAACACATCCAGGACAGGTACAGCACGGGGTTAAATACAGAGTAAAGCTCCCTCTAAACTCTCCCCCATCAAACACTCCCAGGACAGGCAAGGAAAGGGGTGAGATACAGAGTAAAGCTCCCTCTCCACTGTCCCCATCAAACAGTCCCAGGACAGGTACAGCACGGGGTTAGATACAGAGTAAAGCTCCCTCTCCACTGTCCCCCATCAAACACTCCCAGGACAGGTACAGCACGGAGTTTGATGCAGAATCAAGCTCCCTCTCCACCGTCCCCATCAAACACTCCCAGAACTGGTACAGCACTGCGTTAGATACAGAGTGAAGCTCCCTCTACACTGTCCGCATCAAACACTCCCAGGACAGGTACAGCATGGGGTGAGATACAGAGTAAAGCTCCCTCTACACTGCCCCCATCACACACTCCCCGGATAGCTGCAGCACGGGGTTTCACACAGAGTAAAGCTCCCTCGACACTGTCCCCATCAAACACTCCAGGGTCATTTACAGCACGGGGCTAGATACAGAGTAAAGCTCGGTCTTCACTGTCCCCTTCAAACCCTCCTAGGACAGGTACAGCAAGGGGTTAGATCCAGAGTCAATCTCCCTCTACACCGTCCCCATCAAACACTCCCAGAACAGGTACAGCACGGGGTTCGATACAGAGTAAAGCTCCCTCGACACTGTCCCCATCAAACACTCCAGGGACAGGTACAGCACGGGGCTAGATACAGAGTAAAGCTCCCTCCACACTGTCCCCATCAAACACTCCAGGGACAGGTACAGCACGGGGTTAGATACAGAGTAAAGCTCCCTCTACACTGTCCCAATCAAACACACCCAGGACAGGTATCGCACGGTGTTAAATACAGAGTAAAGCTCCCTCTAAACAGTCCCCCATCAAACACTCCCAGGACAGGCAAGGAAAGGGGTTAGATACAGAGTAAAGCTCCCTCTACACTGTCCCCATCAAACAGTCCCAGGACAGGTACAGCATGGGGTGAGATACAGAGTAAAGCTCCCTCTCCACTGCCCCCATCAAACACTCCCCGGATAGCTGCAGCATGGGGTTTCACACAGAGTAAAGCTCCCTCGACACTGTCCCCATCAAACACTCCAGGGGCAGGTACAGCACGGGGCTAGATGCAGAGAAAAGCTCCCTCGACACTGTCCCCTTCACACACTCCCAGGACAGGTACAGCACGGGGTTAGATCTAGAGTAAAGCTCCCTCTACACTGTCCCCATCAAACACTCCCAGGACAGGGACAGCAAAGGGGTTAGATACAGAGTAAAGCTCCCTCTACACTGCCCCCCGTCAAACACTCCAAGGAGAGGTACAGCACGGGGATAGATACAGAGTAAAGCTCCCTCTAATCTGTCCCCCATCAAACACTCCCAGGACAGATACAGCACGGGGTTAGATAGAGAAAAGCTCCCTCTGCACTTTCCCCATGAAACACTCCCAGGACAGGTGCAGCATGGGATTAGATACAGAGTAAAGCTCGCTGTACACTGTCCCCAACAAACACACCCAGGAAAGGTGGAGCATGGGGTTCGATACAGAGTAATGCTCCCACGACACTGTCCGCATCAAACACACCCAGGACAGATACAGCACGGGGTTCGATACAGAGTAAAGCTCCCTGTACACTGTCCCCATGAAACACACTCAGGACAGGTGCAGCACGGGGTGAGATACAGAGTAAAGCTCCCTCGACACTGTCCCCATCAAACACTCACAGGACAGGTACAGCACAGGGATAGATACAGAGTAAAGCTCCTTCTAACCTGTCCCCCATCAAACACTCCCAGAACAGGTCCAGCACGGGATTACATAAAGAGTAAAGCTCCCTCTACACTGTCCCCACCAAACACACCCAGGACAGGTACAGCACGGGGTTAGATACAGAGTAAAGCTCCCTCGACACTGTCCCCACCAATCACACTCAGTACAGGTACAGCATGGGGTGACATAAAGAGTAAAGCTCCCTCTACACCGTTCCCATCCAACAATCCCAGGACATGTACAGCACGGGGTTCGATACAGAGTAAAGCTCTCTCTCCACTGTCGCCATTAAATACTCCCAGGACAGATACAGCACAGGGATAGATGAAGAGTGAAGCTCACTCTACACTGTCCAGATCAAACAATTCCCAGGATAGATACACCATGGAGTTAGATACAGAGTAAAGCTCCCTCTACACTGTCGCCATTAAATACTCCCAGGACAGATAAAGCAAGGCATTAGATGCAGAGTAAAGCTGCCTCGACACTGTCCCCTTCGTACACTCCCAGGACAGATACAGCACGGGGTTAGATACAGAGTAAAGCTCCCTCGGCACTGTCCCCATCAAACACTCCTACGACAGATACAGCACGGGATTAGATACAGAGTAAAGCTCCCTCTGCACTGTCCCCCATCAAATACTCCCAGGACAGGTCCAGCACGGTGTTAGATACAGAGTAAAACTCCCTCTACACCGTCCCCATCAGACACTCCCAGGACAGGTACAGCACGGGGTTAGATACGGAGTAAAGCTCCCTCGACACTGTCCCCATCAAACACTCCCAGGACGGGTACAGCACGGGGTTAGATACAGAGTAAAGCTCCCTCGACACTGTCCCCATCAAACACTCCCAGGACGGGCACAGCACGGGGTTAGATCCAGAGTAAAGCTCCCTCGACACTGTCCCCATCAAACACTCGCAGGATAGGTGCAGCACGGGGGTAGATGCAGAGTAATGCTCCCTCTACGCTGTCCCCTTCAAACACTCCCAGGACAGGTACAGCACGGGGTTAGATACAGAGTAAAGCTCCCTCTACACTGTCCCCTTCAAAGACTCCCAGGACATGTACAGCACGGGGTTAGATCCAGAGTAAAGCTGCCTCTACAGTGTCCCCATCAAACACTCCCAGGACAGGGACAGCACGGGGTTCGATACAGAGTAAAGCTCCCTCTACACTTTCCCACATCAAACACTCCCAGGATTGATACAGCATGGAGTTAGACACAGAGTAAAGCTCCCTCGACACTACCCGCATCAAACACTCCCAGGACAGGTACAGCACGGGGTTAGATACAGAGTAAAGTTCCCTCTACACTGTCCCCAACAAACACTCTCAGGATAGGTCCAGCACAGGGTGAGATACAGAGTAAAGCTCCCTCTGCACTGTCCGCATCACACACTCCCTGGACAGGTACAGTACGGCGTTAGATGCAAAGTAAAGTTCCCTCTACACTGTCCCCATCAAACACTCCCAGGACAGGTACAGCACAGGGTTAGATACAGAGTAAAGCTCCCTCTACACTGCCCCCATCAAACACTCCCAGGACAGTTACAGCACGGGGTTAGATACAGAGTAAAGCTCCCTCTTCACTGTCCACATCAAACACTCTCAGGACAGGTGGAGCACGGGGTTAGATACAGAGAAAAGCTCCCTCTGCACTGTCCCCATCAAACACCCCCAGGACATGTTCAGCATGGGGTTACAGAATAAAGCTCCCTGCACACTGTCCCCATCAAACTCACACAGGACAGATACAGCACGGGGTTAGATACAGAGAAAAGATCCCTCTACACTGTCCCCATCAAACACCCCCAGGACATGTTCAGCATGGGGTTACAGAATAAAGCTCCCTGCACACTCTCCCCATCAAACACACCCAGGACAGACACAGCACGGGTTTAGATACAAAGTAAAGTTCCCTCTACACTGTCCCCATCAAATAGTCCCAGGACAGATAGAGCACGGGGTTTGATGCAGAGTAAAGCTCCCTCTGCACTGTCCCCATCACACACTCCCAGGACAGGTACAGCACGGGGTTAGATACAGAGTAAAGCTCCCTCTACACTGTCCACATCACACACTCCCAGGACAGGTACAGCACAGGGTTAGATACAGAGTAAAGCTCCCTCCACACTGTCCCCATCAAACACTGCCAGGACAGGTACAGCACGGGGCTAGATATAGAGTAAAGCTACCTCCACACTGTCCCCATCAAACACTCCCAGGACAGGTACAGCACGGGGTTAGATACAGAGTAAAGCTCCCTCTACACTGTCCCCATCAAACACTCCCAGGATAGATACAGCACGAGGTTAGATACAGAGTAAAGCTCCCTCCACACTGTCCCCATCAAACACTCCCAGGACAGGTACAGCACGGGGTTAGATGGAGAGTAAAACCCCCTCTACACTGTCCCCATCAAACACTCACAGGACATGTTCAGCATGGGGTTACATAATAAAGCTCCCTGCACACTGTCCCCATCAAACACACACAGGACAGATACAACACGGGGTTAGATACAGAGTAAAGCTCCCTCTGCACTGTCCCCATCAAACACACACAGTACAGATACAACACGGGGTTAGATACAGAGTAAAGCTCCCTCTGCACTGTCCTCATCAAACACACACAGGACAGATACAACACGGGGTTAGATCCAGAGTAAAGCTCCCTCTACACTGACCCCATCAAACACTCCCAGGACAGATAGAGCATGGGGTTAGATACAGAGTAAAGCTCCCTCTACACTGTCCCCATCAAACACGCCCAGGACAGATAGAGCATGGGGTTAGATACAGAGTAAAGCTCCCTCTATGCTGTCCCCTACCAAACACTCCCTGGACAGGTAGAGCACGGAGTTGGATACAGAGTAAAGCTCCCTCTACACTGTCCCCATCAAACACATCCAGGACAGGAACAGCACGGGGTGAGGTACCCAGAAACGACCCCTCTACACTGTCCCGATCAAATATTCCCAGGACAGGTACAGCACGGGGTTAGATATAAAGTAAAGTTCCATCTACACTGTCCCCATCAATCACTCCCAGGACAAGGACAGCATGGGCTAGGTACAGGATAAAGTTCCCTCTACACTGTCCGCATCACACACTCCCTGGACTGGTACAGCACGGGGTTAGATGCAAAGTAAAGTTCCCTCTACACTGTCCCCATCAAACACTCCCAGGACAGGTACAGCACAGGGTTAGATACAGAGTAAAGCTCCCTCTACACTGTCCCCATCAAACACTCCCAGGACAGGTACAGCACAGGGTTAGATACAGAGTAAAGTTCCCTCTACACTGTCCCCATCATTGTGTGCGAGTGAGAGAGAATATGTGCGTGTTTGTGTGTGTGTGAGAGAGAGAGGGAATGTGTGAGAGACAGTGTTTGAGAGAGACAGAGAGTGTGCGAGAGAGAGACTGTGTGTGTGAGTGTGTGTGAGAGAGTGTATCTGTGAGAGAGTGTGAGAGAGTGCATGAGAGAGTGTGTGAGCATAAAAGTGTGTGTGTGAGAGAGAGAGAGTACGTGTGTGAGAGAGAGTGTGTGTGTGAGAGAGAAAGTACGTGTGTGAGAGAGAGTGTGTGTGTAAGAGAGAGAGCGTGTGTATGTGTGTGTGTGTGTGTGTGTATGTGTGAGTGCGTAAGAGTGCGCGTGTGTTTGAGAGAGAGTCTTGTGTGTGAGAGAAAGAGCGCGTGTATGTGTGGGTGAGAGTGTGTCTGTGTGAGAGAGTGCATGTGTTCGAGAGTGTGTGAGCGTGAAAGAGTGTGTGTGACAGTGTGTGTGTGTGAGAGAGAGAGTGTGTGTGTGAGAGAGAGTGTGTGTGTGTGAGAGAGAGTGTGTGTATGTGTGTGTGTGAGATTATGTGTGTGTCTGAGAGTGTGTAAGAGAGAGAGTGTGTGTGAGCTGATCTTTCTCTACACCCTATCGGTAACTGCAACACTATATTCTACACCCTTTCCTCTCCTTCTCCCTGTGTACTCTACGTACGGAATGTTTTGTCTGTTTTGCGCACAAGAAACAATACTTTTCACTGCATCCCAATACAAATCAATCAAATCAAATCAAATTAACACGGTGAAGTTTGGACCCTGTGGGGTGACAGTTGTCTGAATACAGATTCTATCTTATTGTAACATTCAGGTACCACGTGTACTGAGCTCACCAGCGTTCTGTCTGTATTGTGTGAATCCAGTCTTGAAATCTCCACTCATGTTGCTAATTCTCCCAAGACAGAAACAGAAAGAGTGTTTGAATTCTCCGTGATTAGACCCCTTAACGATAAACAACATGGTGGATGAGAGGGATAGAGAGAGAGAGGAAGAGAGAGAGAGATGGAGCGATGCAGAGTAACAGAGAGATAGGGAGAGGGAGCAATGCAGAGAGTAACAGTTAGACAGTGAGGAATAGAGATTAATTCAGATGGATAGTGAGTGACAGGGGAGTCCGAGACGCTCCATAAGCAAGGTAAAGATTTGAAAATGGGGGAGTGTTTCTTACCCACTTTTAAAAGACAATCCACACTCACACCAGTCACATTTCACACTCTCTGCTCAGTCCTGTGTTGGGGGGTGTTGAGTGTGGGATCAGTGTTTGCTTTTCTCAAACCGCACTGATATTCCCAACAAGTGCAAGAGGTTTCAGTGTTAAAAAATGTAAACATTTCAAAACAAAAGCAGACAGGATTTGGTTAAATCTCACGGGATCCAGGGTGAGGTAGCCAAATTGATATAAAATAGGCTTGATGACAGAAGGTGGTTGTAGAGGGTTGTTTTTTTTATCAAACTGGAGGCCTGTGACCAGCGGGGTGCCTCAGGGATCGGTGCTGGGTCCACTGTTATTTGTCATTTATATTAATGATTTGGATGAGAATTTAGGAGGCATGGTTCGTACGTTTGCAAATGACACCAACATTTATGGCATAGTGGACAGTGAAGAAGGTTATCTAGGATTGCAACGGGATCTTGATCAATTGGGCCAGTGGGCTGATGAATGGCAGATGGAGTTTAATTTAGATAAATGTGAGGTGATGCATTTTGGTGGATTGAACCAACGCAGGACTTACTCAGTTAATGGTAGGGTGTTGGTGAGAGTTACAGAACAAAGAGATCTCGGGGTACAGATTGATAGCTCCTTGAAAGTGGAGTCACAGGTGGATAGAGTGGTGAAGAAGGCATTCCACATGCTTGGTTTCATTGGTCAGAACATTGAATACAGGAGTTGGGACGTCTTGTTGGAGTTATACAAGGCATTGGTAAGACCACACTTGGAATGCTGTGTATTGTTTTGGTCACCCTATTATAGAAAGGATATTTTTAAACTAGAAAGTGCGCAGAAAAGAATTACTGGGATGCTACAGGGTCTTGATGGTTTGAGTTATAATGAGAGGCTGGATAGTCTGGGACTTTTTGTCTTTGAGTTGACTTAGGCGTGGTCTTATAGAGGTCTATAAAATAATGAGGCATAAATATAGCAGCTTTATAGAACCTCAGTTAATCCGCACTTGGAATATAGTGTTCAATTCTGGTCGACACACTACCAGAAAAATGTGGAGGCTTTGGAGAGGATTCAGAAAAGATTTACCAGGATGTTGCCTGGTATGGAGGGCATTAGCTATGAGGAGAGGTTGGAGAAACTTGATTTGTTCTCATTGGAACGACAGAGGTTGAGGGGTGAACTGGTAGAAGTCTACAAGATTATGAGGGGCATGGTCAGAGTGGATATTCAGAAGCTTTTTCTCTGGGTCGAAGAGTCAATTACTCGGGGGCATAAGTTTCAGGTGCGAGAGGCAAGGTTTAAAGGAGATGTACGAGGCATGTTTTTTACACAGAGGGTGGTGTGCCTGGAACTCACTGCCGGGGAGGTAGTGGAAGCAGACACAATCGTGAGTTTTACAGAGTGTCTGGACAAATACATGAATAGGATGGGAATAGAGGGATATGGTCCCCGGAAGGGTAGGGGGTTTTAGTTCAGTCAGGCTTGGAGGGCCGAAGGGCCTGTTCCTGTGCTGTAATTTTTGTTGTCCTTTGATAAGCTCGTCAACATCTTTTCCAAAAGGGAGAGGAGTCTAAAATTAGAGGGCACTGGTTTAAGGTGAGAGAGGAGAGGGTCCAGAGGGCAATTCTTTTCACACAGAGGGTGGTGAGGAATTGGAACAAGCTGCCAGAGGTCGTAGTAGCGGCGGGTACAATTTTATATTTAAGAAAGCATTTAGACAGTTATATTGGGAAGATTGGTATGGAGGGATATATGTCAAACAGGCAAATGGTACTAGCTTAATGGTAAAATCTGGGTGGCATGGACAAGTTTGGCCAAAGGGCTTGTTTCCAATGTGTAAATCTTTATGTCTCTACCCCGCTGGGCCCTGTAAGAACTCTCTGAGTTTGAATGAGATCACCTCTCATTCTTCCAAAGTGCATAAAATAAAAGTCCAGTCTATTGAATCTTTCCTCAGGGGGCACTCCCTCCACCCCTGGAATTAATGCAGTTAAACGTCATTGAAGTCTCTCAACAAGAATGTATTTCCTTAGGTAAGAGGATAAAACTGTACACAACACTGTGTGTGTGGTTAAAGCCCCAGTTTGTGTCTTAGTTTGACTGTATTTGGACACAAACTCACACACCACACATGTGGATAAATGTGATGTTTTCCACTTTGAACGGAGAAACAGAATGGCAGAGTAGAGGTTAAATGGTGATAGATTGGGAATGATGGTGTACAAAGGGACCTGGATGTCCTTATACACCAGTCACTGGAAGTGAGCGTGCAGGTAAGCAAGCAGTTAGGAAGACCAATGGGATGTTGTCCTTCTTTGCAAGAGGATGTGAGTCCAGGAGCAAGGATGTCTTACTGCAGCTGTACAGGGCCTCAGTGAGACCACACCTGCAGTATTGTGTACAGTTTTGCTCTCCTTATCTGAGAAAGCATTGAAGAAAATTGCTCACTGTGAACAAACCTAAAAAAGCTGACTGATGTTTCATTCTAGATTCTCAGAGGGAGAGAGAGAGAGATTCAGAGAAAACACAGACTGAGTGAGTGAGAAAAAGGGAGTGACAAAGATCAAGAGGGGGACCGAGAGATAGTGAGTGAAAGAAATATATTAGTCAGAGCGCATCGGAAAAGGAGAATTGGAATTTGTCAGCCTTGCTTTATGGAAAGCTTTAGTGTTTGGTCAGAAAGTTAACACGGTGAAGTTTGGAGTCTCTGGGATGACAGTTGTCTGAATACAGATTCTATCTCATTGTAACATTAATGTACCACGTGTACTGAGCTCACCAACATTTGCAAACCATCGTTTGAAGAAAGCTTGCTGTTTTATTGTATGAATCCAGCCCTTTGGAAATATAGTCAGTCTTATTCAGGAAAAGGACAAGCTAATTTCAGAGGGAGAGATACAGATACAGAGGCAGACTGGGACTGAAACAGGATGGGATTGTGCTGTACAGGTTTCAGAGCTGACACTGAGACACACACAAGATGTACAGTCGCAGATTGTACCTGACACTTACAAAGAAACGTCGCAAATAGGAACAGGAGGAGACCATTCGGCCCATCGAGCCTGCACCGACAACAATCCCACCCTATCCCCGTAACACCACACATTTACCCTGCTGATCCCCCCCGAAACTAGGGTCAATTTGTCACGGCCAATCAACCAACCTGGGCATCTTCTGACTGTGGGAGGAAACCGGAGCACCCGGAGGAAACCATGATCAGCCATGGTCACAATGGATGGCGGAGCAGGATGGAAGGGCTGAATGGCCTCCACCTGTTCCTATTTTCTATGTTTCTTTGTAAGTTCCACGTGGCAAAGTGTTTCTTCATTTCACTCCTAAAAGTCTAAAATACCAAACATTGTCTAAAATCAAATGTCCCCCAAGTCCTAGACTCCCCAACCAGCAGAAAATGTTCCTCTTTATCAGCATCTGTGGGTCATCCTGACTCGAAACATTGGCTCCATTCCCTCTCCACAGATGCTGTTTAATGCGTTTCACTGCATTAAAACCTGCTGAGATTTTCTGTTTTTGTTTCAGCGCCTGTTCGGCGACACTGAGGGAGAATTTAGCATGGCCAACGCACCCTAACCATCGTGTCTTTCGAACTGTGGGGGGAAAGTGGAGCAGGCGGAGGAAACCCACGCAGACACGGGGAGAATGTACAGACTCCGCACATACAGTGACCCAAGCCTGGAATCGACCCCGGGTCCCTGGAGCTCTGAGGCAGCAGTGCTAACCTCTGTGCCACCCATGATTCCTGCATCTGCAGTATTCTGTTTTTAGCTTTCTTCTTTATTAACCCTCTCCATTTCACTTATTATTTTGAAGGGTTTCATTAAATCACTCCTTAACCTCAATCCCAGTGTTTCAGAGTAAATCTTCATCGACACAAAAACCATACAATCACCACAGTGCAGAAGGAGGCCATTCAGCCTATCGGGTCTGTACTGACTCTCCGAAAGAGCATCTATCCGCATAACGCCATGCATTTACCAGAGCTAATTCCCCGAACCTACACATCCCTGGACACTAAGGGGTAATTTAGCATAGCCAATCAAAATAGCCCGCATATCTTTGGAGTGTGGGAGGAAACCGGGGCACCCGGAGGAAACCAACGCAGACATGGGGAGAATGTGTAAACTCCACACAGACAGTCACCCGAGGCTGGAATTGAACCCGTGTTCCTGACGCTGTGAGGCAGCAGTGCCAACCACTGTGCCACCGTACCACCCTGCTCAGAAAACATTTCCAACCCAAACACAACACACAGAGTAAAATCCCCTCTGCTCTGTCCAAGGAATTTTTAATTGCAGATTTTTAGGTTGACTTTTAGGAAAAACAGAACTCAAATTGCTCAGCATCCCAGTGTGGACTCTTGTTTATTCCAACCATGATCTCATCTCTGCAGATTCTAACATGAAGTTTAAGCTGTGAATACAGTTGTGTCTGTCTGTCTCAGAGTTTGTGTATTCAGTCTTTCACTGCCTTTTAAACTTCTCTGGAGAATTTGAATGCTGGATGTTGCTTAATCATTCCTTTCTCTCAGCACATGGAACTGGTGAAACTTCAAGGGTCACAATCTAATGTCAGTAACAAAGAACTGTATCTTTATTCATCCATCATTTCCAATCTCTGAATAGATCACACACATTTCCAGAATGCAGGAAGCTCTCAATGGAAACTGCTTCCAATTATTCCCCAATACAATTGTTCAGACTTTACTGGAAACTACATTCCACTGACATTCCCAAGGCAGCCACAGAAAAGTGACTGGTTATTTTAAACATTGAAACTGAACTATATTAACTTACGATTCACTCACATTGTACAGAAATGTTGACCCTGTGGGATGACAGTTTGGGAGTAACATTGCAACATTAAGGTGCCCTGCGTATTGTGTTTGACAACATTTGCAGCATTTCCAAAATATCAGTGACATTGCTGTGTGTATTGTGTGAATCAAGCTGTGAAATATCCACACATATTGAACTCCCACTGCTGCTGCCTTTTCATCATTTATAAACACACAAACTAGAAGCAGGAGGAGGCCATTCGGCCCTTCCAGCCTGCTCCAACATTCATTATGATCATGGCTGATCATCAAATTCAACATCCTGATCCCACTTTAGCCCCAAGAGCTCTATCCAATTACTGGATAAAATTAGATCCCCCTTTGTTCCCACATTGAAGCGATCGAAGAGTGGATTCATCAAGTGTTTTGATGCAGAGAAAACCTCCCTCTACACTGTCCCCACCAAACACACTCAGGACAGGTACAGCACGGGGTTAGATACAGAATAAAGCTCGCTGTACACTGTCCCCATCAAACACACTCAGGACAGGTGCAGCACGGGGTTAGATACAGAGTGAAGGTCCCTCTACACTGTCCCCATCAAACACACTCAGGACAGGTGCAGCACGGGGTTCGATACAGAGGAAAGCTCCCTCTACACTGTCCCCATGAAACACACCCAGGACAGATACAGCACAGGGTTAGATACAGAGAGAAGCTCCCTCTACATTGTCCCCATTAAACACTCCCAGGACAGGTGCAGCACGGGGTTAGATACAGAGTAAAGCTCCCTGTATACTGTTCCCATCAAACACACCCAGGACAGGAGCAGCACGGGGTTAGATACAGTGTAAAGCTCCCTCTACACTGTCCCCATCAAACACTACCAGGACAGGTTCAGCACGGGGTTAGATACAGAGTAAAGCTCCCTCTACACTGTCCCACATCAAACACTCCCAGGGCAGGTACAGCACGGGGTTAGAGACAGAGTAAAGCTCCCTCCACACTGTCCCAATCAGACACACCCAGGACAGATACAGCACGGGGTGAGATACAGAGTAAAGCTCCCTCTACACTGTCCCAATCAAACACTCCCAGGACAGGTACAGCACGGGATTGGATACAGAGTAAAGCTCCCTCTGCACTGTCACCATCAAACACTCCCAGGACAGATACAGCACGGGATTAGATACAGAGTAAAGCTCCCTCTACACTGTCCCCATCAAACACTCCCAGGACAGGTGCAGCACGGGATTAGATACAGAGTAATGCTCCCTCCACACTGACCCATCAAACACTCCCAGGACAGATACAGCACGGGATTAGATACAGAATAGAGCTTGCTGTACACCGTCCCCATCAAACACTCCCAGGACAGATACAGCACGGGGTTAGATACAGAGTAAAGCTCCCTCGACACTGTCCCCATCAAACACACTCAGGACAGGGAAAGCACGGGGTGAGATACAGAGTTAAGCTCCCTCTACACCGTCCCCAACAAACACTCCCAGGACAGATACAGCACGGGGTTCGATACAGAGAAAAGCTCCCTCGACACTGTCCCCACCAAACACACTCAGGACAGGTAAAGCACGGGGTTAGATACAGAGTAAAGCTCGCTGTACACTGTCCCCATCAAACACACTCAGGACAGGTGCAGCACAGGGTTAGACACAGAGTAAAGCTCCCTCGACACTGTCCGCATCAAACACTCCCAGGACAGATACAGCACGGGGTTAGATACAGAGTAAAGCTCCCTCGACACTGTCCCCATCAAACAATCCCAGGACAGGTACAACAAGGGGTTAGATACAGAGTAAAGCTCCCTCTACACTGTCCCCATGAAACACTCCCAGGACAGGTGCAGCACGGCATTAGATACAGAGTAAAGCTCGCTGTACACTGTCCCCATCAAACACACTCAGGACAGGTGCAGCACGGGGTTAGATACAGAGTAAAGCTCCCTCGACACTGTCCCCATCAAACACACTCAGGACAGGTGCAACACGGCCTTAGATACAGAGTAAAGCTCCCTCGACACTGTCCGCATCAAACACTTCCAGGTCAGATACAGCACGGGGTGAGATACAGAGTAAAGCTCCCTCGACACTGTCCCCATCAAAGACACCCAGGACAGTTACAGCCCGGGATTAGATACAGAATAAAGATCCCTCTACACTATCCCCATCAAACGCTCCGAGGACAGGTACAGCACGGGGTTAGATACAGAGTAAAGCTCCCTCTACACTGTCCCCTTCAAACACTCCCAGGACAGGTACAGCACGGGGTGAGATACAGAGTAAAGCTCCCTCTAAACTGTTCCCAGCAAACACACTCAGGACAGGTACAGCACGGGATTAGACACAGAATAAACTCCCTCTACACCGTCCCCATCAAACAATCCCAGGACAGTTACAGCACGGGGTTCGATACAGAGTAAAGCTCGCTGCACACTGTCCCCATCAAACACACTCAGGACAGGTGCAGCACGGGGTTAGATACAGAGGAAAGCTCAATCTCCACTGTCCCCATCAAACACAACCAGGACAGATACAGCACGGGATTAGTTACAGAGAAAAGCTCCCTCGACACTGTCCCCATGAAACACTCCCAGGACAGGTGCTGCACGGTATTAGATACAGAGTAAAGCTCGCTGTACACTGTTCCCATCAAACACACCCAGGACAGGTGCAGCACGGGGTTAGACACAGAGGAAAGCGCCCTCTATACTGTCCCCCATCAAACACTCCCAGGACAGGTACAGCACGGGGTTAGATACAGAGTAAAGTTCCCTCTGCACTGTCCCCATCAAACACACCCAGGACAGATACAGCACGGGGTTAGATAGAGAGAAAAGCTCCCTCGACACTGTCCCCAGGAAACACTCCCAGGACAGGTGCTGCACGGGATTAGATACAGAGTAAAGCTCGCTGTACACTGTCCCCATCAAACACACTCAGGACAGGTACAGCACGGGGTTAGATACAGAGTGAAGCTCGCTGTACACTGTCCCCATCAAACACACTCAGGACAGGTACAGCACGGGGTTAGATACAGAGTACAGCTCCCTCTAAACTGTCCTCACCAAACACACTCAGTTCAGGTACAGCACGGGGTTAGATACAGAGTAAAGCTCCCTCTCCACCGCCCCCATCAAACACTCCCAGGACAGGTACAGCACGGGGTTCGATACAGAGTAAAGCTCGCTGTACACTGTCCCCATCAAACACACTCAGGACAGGTGCAGCACGGGGTTAGATACAGAGTAAAGCTCCCTCGACACTGTCCGCATCAAACACACCCAGGACAGGTGCAGCACGGGGTTAGATACAGTGTAAAGCTCCCTCTACACTGTCCCCATCAAACACTACCAGGACATGTACAGCACGGGGTTCGATACAGAGTAAAGCTCCCTCTCCACTGTCCCACATCAAACACTCCCAGGGCAGGTACAGCACGGGGTTAGAGACAGAGTAAAGCTCCCTCCACACTGTCCCAATCAGACACACCCAGGACAGATACAGCACGGGGTGAGATACAGAGTAAAGCTCCCTCTACACTGTCCCCCATCAAACACTCCCAGGAGAGGTACAACACGGGGTTAGATACAGAGTAAAGCTCCCTCTGCACTGTCCCCCATCAAACACTCCCAGGACAGGTGCAGCACGGGATTAGATACAGAGTAAAGCTCCCTCGACACTGTCCCAATCAAACACTCCCAGGACAGGTACAGCACGGGATTAGATACAGAGTAAAGCTCCCTCTGCACTGTCACCATCAAACACTCCCAGGACAGATACAGCACGGGAGTAGATACAGAGTAAAGCTCCCTCTGCACTGTCCCCATCAAACACTCCCAGGACAGGTGCAGCACGGGATTAGATACAGAGTAATGCTCCCTCCACACTGTCCCCATCAAACACTCCCAGGACAGGTGCAGCACGGGATTAGATACAGAGTAATGCTCCCTCCACACTGTCACCATCAAACACTCCCAGGACAGATACAGCACGGGATTAGATACAGAGTAAAGCTCCCTCTACACTGTCCCCATCAAACACTCCCAGGACAGGTGCAGCACGGGATTAGATACAGAGTAATGCTCCCTCCACACTGTCCCCATCAAACACTCCCAGGACAGATACAGCACGGGATTAGATACAGAGTAGAGCTTGCTGTACACCGTCCCCATCAAACACTCCCAGGACAGATACAGCACGGGGTTAGATACAGAGTAAAGCTCCCTCGACACTGTTCCCATCAAACACACTCAGGACAGGGAAAGCACGGGGTGAGATACAGAGTTAAGCTCCCTCTACACCGTCCCCATCAAACACTCCCAGGACAGATACAGCACGGGGTTCGATACAGAGAAAAGCTCCCTCGACACTGTCCCCACCAAACACACTCAGGACAGGTAAAGCACGGGGTTAGATACAGAGTAAAGCTCGCTGTACACTGTCCCCATCAAACACACTCAGGACAGGTGCAGCACAGGGTTAGACACAGAGTAAAGCTCCCTCGACACTGTCCGCATCAAACACTCCCAGGACAGATACAGCACGGGGTTAGATACAGAGTAAAGCTCCCTCGACACTGTCCCCATCAAACAATCCCAGGACAGGTACAACAAGGGGTTAGATACAGAGTAAAGCTCCCTCTACACTGTCCCCATGAAAAACTCCCAGGACAGGTGCAGCACGGCATTAGATACAGAGTAAAGCTCGCTGTACACTGTCCCCATCAAACACACTCAGGACAGGTGCAGCACGGGGTTAGATACAGAGTAAAGCTCCCTCGACACTGTCCCCATCAAACACACTCAGGACAGGTGCAGCACGGGGTTAGATACAGAGTAAAGCTCCCTCGACACTGTCCGCATCAAACACTCCCAGGTCAGATACAGCACGGGGTTAGATACAGAGTAAAGCTCCCTCGACACTGTCCCCATCAAAGACACCCAGGACAGTTACAGCCCGGGATTAGATACAGAATAAAGATCCCTCTACACTATCCCCATCAAACGCTCCGAGGACAGGTACAGCACGGGGTTAGATACAGAGTAAAGCTCCCTCTACACTGTCCCCTTCAAACACTCCCAGGACAGGTACAGCACGGGGTGAGATACAGAGTAAAGCTCCCTCTAAACTGTTCCCAGCAAACACACTCAGGATAGGTACAGCACGGGATTAGACACAGAATAAACTCCCTCGACACCGTCCCCATCAAACAATCCCAGGACAGGTACAGCACGGGGTTAGATACAGAGTAAAGCTCGCTGTACACTGTCCCCATCAAACACACTCAGGACAGGTGCAGCACGGGGTTAGATACAGAGGAAAGCTCAATCTCCACTGTCCCCATCAAACACAACCAGGACAGATACAGCACGGGGTTAGATACAGAGAAAAGCTCCCTCGACACTGTCCCCATGAAACACTCCCAGGACAGGTGCTGCACGGGATTAGATACAGAGTAAAGCTCGCTGTACACTGTCCCCATCAAACACACTCGGGACAGGTGCAGCACGGGGTTAGATACAGAGTAAAGCTCCCTCCACACTGTTCCCATCAAACACACCCAGGACAGGTGCAGCACGGGGTTAGACACAGAGGAAAGCTCCCTCTATACTGTCCCCCATCAAACACTCCCAGGACAGGTAGAGCACGGGGTTAGATACAGAGTAAAGCTCCCTCTGCACTGTCCCCATCAAACACACCCAGGACAGATACAGCACGGAGTTAGATACAGAGAAAAGCTCCCTCGACACTGTCCCCAGGAAACACTCCCAGGACAGGTGCTGCACGGGATTAGATACAGAGTAAAGCTCGCTGTCCACTGTCCCCATCAAACACACTCAGGACAGGTACAGCACGGGGTTCGATACAGAGTGAAGCTCGCTGTACACTGTCCCCATCAAACACACTCAGGACAGGTACAGCACGGGGTTAGATACAGAGTACAGCTCCCTCTAAACTGTCCTCACCAAACACACTCAGTTCAGGTACAGCACGGGGTTAGATACAGAGTAAAGCTCCCTCTACACCGCCCCCATCAAACACTCCCAGGACAGGTACAGCACGGGGTTCGATACAGAGTAAAGCTCGCTGTACACTGTCCCCATCAAACACACTCAGGACAGGTGCAGCACGGGGTTAGATACAGAGTAAAGCTCCCTCGACACTGTCCGCATCAAACACTCCCAGGACAGGGACAGCACGGGGTTAGATACAGAGTGAAGCTCCCTCGACACTGTCCCCATGAACCACACTCAGGACAGGTGCAGCACGGGATTAGATACAGAGTAAAGCTCGCTGTACACTGTCCCCAGAAAACACTCCCAGGACAGGTACAGCACGGAGTTAGATATAGAATAAAGCTCCCTCTACACTGTCCACTTCAGACACTCCCATGACAGGTACAGCACGAGGTTAGTACAGAGTAAAGCTCCCTCTACACTGTCGCCATGAAACACTCCAAGGACAGATACAGCACAGGGTTAGGTACAGAGTAAAGCTCCCTCAACACGAGTCCCCTTCAAACACTCCCAGGACAGGTGCAGCACGGGGCGAGATACAGAGTAAAGCTCCCTCTCCAATGTCCCCATCAAACACTCCCAGGACAGGTACAGCACGGGGTTAGATACAGAGTAAAGCTCCCTCTCCAATATCCCCATCAAACACTCCCAGGACAGGTACAGCACGGGGTTAGATACAGAGTAAAGCTCTCTCTACACTGTCCCCATCAAACACACCCAGGACAGGTGCAGCACGGGGTGAGATACAGAGTAAAGCTCCCTCTACACTGTCCCCATCAAACACACACAGGACAGGTGCAGCACGGGGTTAGATACAGAGTAAAGCTCCCTCTACACTGTCCCCATCAAACACACCCAGGACAGGTACAGCACGGGGTTAGATACAGAGTAAAGCTCCCTCCACAGTGTTCCCATCAAACACACCCAGGACAGTTACAGCACGGGGTTAGATACAGAGTAAAGCTCCCTCTACTCTGTCCCCATCAAACACACCCAGGACAGGTACAGCACGGGGTTAGATACAGAGGAAAGCTCCCTCCACAGTGTTCTCATCAAACACACCCAGGACAGTTACAGCACGGGGTTAGATACAGAGTAAAGCTCCCTCTACACTGTCCCCTTCAAACACTCCCAGGACAGGTACAGCACGGGGTTAGATAGAGAGTAAAGCTCCCTCTGCACTTTCCCACATCAAAACACTCCCAGGATTGATACAGGATGGAGTTAGACACAGAGTAAAGCTCCCTCTACACTGTCGCCATTAAATACTCCCAGGACAGATACAGCAAGGCTTTAGATGCAGAGTGAAGCTGCCTCGACACTCCCCTTCATACACTCCCAGGACAGATACAATGTTGAAGTTAACTGTCTGTCTGTTTCATTTCCATCTCCTCTGCACCCGCTCCCGAACACAAATAATTGTCTGGTAGAAAGTGAGAAGGAGCCTCGACAGAGAGGTTGGGAACGATTGAATGGAGAAAGGCAGAAACCCTCAACACATTTCAAAACTACACTGATTTCCACTTGAAGGAATAACTTCTCCACCCCAACACTATCCCGTCATTCTCGATAAGCCCATGCTGCCCGTGTTCTGTGATAAATTACACGCAAGTGAAAAGATTATTTTAAATAGTGGGGTTACATTTGCCACCCCCCAATCTGTAGGAACTGCTCCAGAGTCTATAGAATTTTAGATGATGACCAGCAAAGCATCCAATATTTCCAGCGCCGCTTCCTTTAATACTCTGGGATGGAGATTATCAGGCCCTGGGGATTTGTCAGCCTTTAACCCCATTCATTCCCCCAGCACCATTTTCTTACTAATACAGATTTCCTTCAATTCAATTCCACACTCTCACTAAACCATTGGTTCCCTAACATTTCTGCCAGGTTATCTGTGCCTCTTTTGTGAAGACAGAACCAAAGTATATGTTCAATTCTGCTGCCATTTCTTTGCTCCCCATTATAATTTCCCCGGAGAGATGGAGAGAGGCAGAGTCACTGAGAGATAGGGATGAGAGAGTAATGCAGAGAGTAACAGTGAGATATTCAGGTGGGTAAGCAGCTAATAGTGGGGTACAACAAGGATCACTCCAAAGCCACAGATATTGCCTCATGTTGCCGCTGTCGCCATTTACCTTAAATCAGCATCCTCTGCTTTCCAAGCTTTCCGCCAATGTGCCGATTATCTCAAAGCCGATCCTCTCAGTCCCGGGACATCACTGCAGGACTTCCTCAGGGTGAGTGTCCGAGGCCCCAACCATCTTCAGCTGCTCCATCACTGACCTTCCCTCCATAGGTGAGATGTTCGCTGATGATCGCAGCATTCACAACTCCTCAGATTGTGAAATAGTCAATGCCGGAATACTGAGCAGGACAGGCAGCATCTGTGTAAAGAGAAGCAGATTCTGGGACTGGGGGACTGAGAGACAGGAAGATAGTGAAACACACACAAACTCACTGACAACAAACACAGTGATGCACACACACACACACACACACACACAGGTACACGCACAGTCTCACACACACACACACATAGATACACGCACAGTCTCACACGCAGACACACACAAATAGAGAACACTCCCACAGTCTCACTCACATTATTCTAATCTCCCTGGCATTAAGGGGCAATTTATTACGGCCAATCAACCTAATGCGCGCATCTTTGGAGTGTGGGAGGAAACCGGAGCACCAGGAGGAAACCCATGCAGACACGGGGAGAACGTGCAAACTCCACACAGACAGTGACCCGAGACCAGAATTGAACCCAGGTCCGTTGCACTGTGAGGCAGCAGAGCTAACCACTGTGACACCCATGTTGGCCTTCATTGCAAGAGGATTGGAGTCGAAGAGCAAGGATGTCTTACTGCAGCTGGACAGAGCCTCGGTGAGACCACACCTGGAGTCTTGTGTGCAGTGTTCCTCTCCTTATCTGAGGAAGGATGTACCTGCTACAGAGGGAGAGCAGTGAATGTTCACCAGACTGATTTCTGGGATGGCAGCATTGATGTCTGAGGGGAGATTGGGTCGGCTGGGCCTGTATTCACTGGAATGTAGAAGAGTGAGCGGGGATCTAATTGAAAGGTATAAAATTCTGACAGTGCTGGACAGGCTGGATACAGGGATATTGTTTCCTCCGGCTGGGGGTGTCTGGAACAAGGGGTCACAGTCTCAGGATACGGGGGAGGCCATTTGGGACTGAGATGAGGGGAAACCTCTTCACTCAGAGGGTGGTGAACCTGTGGAATTCTCTCCCACAGAAAGCTGTGGAGACCAAGTCACTGAATATATTTAAGAAGGAAAGAGATAGATTTCTAGACTCTAAAGGTGTCCAGGTGTATGGGGAGAGCGCTGGTGTATGGCATTGAGACAGAGGATCGGCCATGATAGCGTTGAATGGTGGGTCAGGCTCGAAGGGCTGAATGGCCTCCTCCTCCACCTATTTTCTATGTTGATGTGACCGCCCCAAGTCTCTTTGGGCCTCCACTCTTTCCAGCCTTTCCCCATTCATAAAGCAATCTGTTCTATCCTTTTTAAAGTGGGTGACCACACAATTGTCTCCAATGAAATCCATCTTTCACTCTTTGAACCATTCAGTTAAGACATTTTACTTTAGGGCGGCACGATGGCTCAGTGGTTCGTACTGCTGCCTCACAGCGCCAGGGACCCGGGTTCAATGCCAGCCTCGGGTGACTGTGTGGAGTTTGCACATTCTCCCCGTGTCTGCGTGGGTTTCCTCCGGGTGCTCTGGTTACCTTCCACACTCGCAAGATATATAGATTAGATGGATTAGCAATGGGGTTATGGGGATAGGGCTGGGGTGAGGGCCTGGGTAAGATACTCTGTCATCAAGTCTGTGCAGACTCAATGAGCTGAATGGCCTCTTATGCAGTGGAATACCTCTTTGCCATTTGAAGCTTCTCGCTATAAGACTTAAAATGCTGCCTATTTCTGTGAAATGTAGCAAACCTTCTGTCTCATCACCGGGCGACATGATGGCACAGTGGTTAGCACTGCTCCCCCACAGCACCAAGGACCCACGTTCAATTCCAGCCTCGGGTGACTGTCTGTGTGGAGTTTGTACGTTCTCCCAGTGTCTGCGTGGGTTTCCTCCGGGTGCTCTGGTTTCCTCCCACACTCCAAAGATGTGCGGGTGAGGTTAATTGGCCGTGCTCAATTGCCCCTTATTGTTAGGGGGATTCAGGCCCGGGTGGTCTTGTTGTTGGGGGCAGGCTTGATGGGCCAAAGGACCTCCTTCTGCACTTTAGGGAATCTATGATGAACGGCATGGTGGCACAGTGGTTAGCACAGCGCCAAGAACCCAGGTTCAATTCCAGCCTCAGCTCGCTGTCAGTGTAGAGTTCTCCCAGTGTCTGCGTGGGTTTCCTCCGGGTGCTCCAGTTTCCTCCCACAGTCCAAACATGTGCGGGTTAGGTGGATTGGCCATGATAAATTGACCTTAGTGTCAGGGGATTAACAGGGTAAATATATGGGGTTACGGGAATCGGGCCTGGGTGGGATTGTGGTCGATGCAGACTCGATGGGCCGAATGGTCTGCCCTTCAGTGATTCTATGATTCTAGGATCTCAAATCATTGATAAATACGATGAAACTGAGACAGACACGGGGGCTTTGCAGCAGCAGGCAGAATGGGAATCATTGCATCCTGCACCGAGTTTTATTACACAACCAATTTCAGAAAATTCACAACTCTAATTCACAACAGCAAAGTGTGGGATTGCAAACTTGGAATTATTAGCACAGGACTAAAGTTTAAAAGCTAAACACTGACATTCAGAAACAGGAGCTGGCCTCACATCTTCAATTCTGTGATTGTCCCCCATCTCCAGCTCTGAATATTACAATATCTCTGCCCCCTTCCTGCGTCTGCAGACTTTGAAAGTTACTCAGACATCGGTGAAACTAGTCTTTATCTCGGGGCATTTCCTGTGAAATATGCACCTTCTGCAACGAGACACAATCTAATTGACGCTTTCTGATACAATCTGAATCTCCTTTCAAACAACCTCCCAACCCCACTGTGCAGGAATGTCACCTTTTGTCACATTCCCCAGCACAATTGTTGACACTTTACCAGGCAGGAAAAGTAGATTCAACTGACAGATTCTGAGCACCAGGTTGAATCTTTAAGATGTAAAAATGAACTGAAAGCCCAGGTCTCTCTGTTCCTGCATCCATTTTAACATTGACCCATTGATTTTAAATTGCTTCTCCTGTATAAAAATATCACCTATCAACCTCAGATTTAAACATTAATAAGCGACTGAGCATCAACTGCGAATTATAGAAGGTAGTTCCAAACTAATATCACAGCTGGTGTGGCAAAGTGTTTCTGAATTCCACTCCTACAAGTCTAAAATCCTCAACATTGTTTGAAATCCAATGTCCCCAAGTCCTGGACTCCCCAACCAGCAGGAAAAGTTGTTCTTTATCAGTCCTCTCGATTCCCCTTATTATCTTGAAGTGTTTGATCCAATCATCCCGTAGCCTAAATTCCAGCATTCCAGAGTAACACTTCAACTACACTTTTCAACAAACAATCCCAAACCAAATACAGAACAGGGCTCATAGAATCCTGCAGTGCAGGAGGCCATTCGGCCCATCGAGTCTGCACTGACCACAATCCCACCCAGGCCCCATCCCTATAATCCCATACATTTACCTCAGCTAATCCTCCTGACACTAAGGGACAATTTAGCTTGGCCAATCCACCTTAACTGTACACCTGATCGAAGTCTGCCAGATTATGAGGGGCATGAACAGAGTGGATAGTCAGAAGATTTTTCCCAGGGTGGAAGAGTTATTACTCGGGGGCAGAGGTTTAAGGTGCGAGGGGCAAGGTTTAAAGGAGATGTGGGAGGAAAGTTGTGTTACACAGAGTGTGGTGGGTGCCTGGAACTCGTTGCCAGTGGAGGGAGTGGAAACGGATACGATAGTAACTTTTCAAGGGCGTCTTGACAAAGACATGAATAAGATGGGAATGGAGGGATATGGTCCCCGGAAGGGTAGGGGGTTTTAGTTCAGTCAGGCAGCATGGTTGGTGCAGGCTTGGAGAGCCGAAAGACCTGTTCCCGTGCTGTAATTTTCTTTGTTCTATCTTTGGAGTGTGGGATGAAACCGGAGCACCCGGAGGAAACCCACACAAACACGGGAAGGACGTTCAAACTCCAGTCAGAAAGTGACCCATGCTGGGAATCGAAGGCAGGTCCCTGGCACTGTGAGGAAGCAGTGCTAACCCCTGCATCACTATGCCACCCCCATATTGAAAACTTGGGTTCAAATTCAAGACAGCCGCAAATTCACTTTGAGAAAAGTTCCCTCTGCTGTGTCAAAGGAATTTTTAATTGAGGATTTTTATTTCTGGGAAAACTGAACTCACATTGAACAGCATCCCAGTGTGGGATTGAAGCTCTCGTTTCTTTCAGTCATGGGGAGAGAGATGCAGCGAGAGGGAGAGATACAGATACAGAGGCAGAGAGACACAGAAACAGGATGGGATAGTGCTGTACATGTTTCAGAGCTGACACTGAGACACACACGACATGTACGATCGCAGACCAGAGTGAATCATTCTCTGTTACCTGCAGTGTCCTGGACATGGACAGAAGCTGACACTCAGACACACACAACAACAACTTGCATTTATATAGCACCTTGGACAGTATTATCCCAAGATGCTTCACAGGAGCCTTAATGTGAGAAATTTGACCCCGAGTCACAGGAGAGTTTAGGGTCACATGTCCCAAAGGTTTGGCCAGATGGTTTTTATGGACTATTTTAATTGGAGGAAAAGGAGGTATTAAAATGGAGAAAACCAATCTGCTTCACTAATGTTCTTTATGGAAGGAAATCTGCCGTCCTTACCTGGTCGGGCCTACATGTGACTCCAGCCTCACAGCAATGTGGTTGACTCTTAGATGCTGTTTGAAATGGCCTAGCAAGCCACTCAGTTCATGAGCAATTAGGGACGAGGAGTAAACGCTGGCAGAACCAGCCAGGCCCACATCCCATGGATGTATTTGAGTAAAACGTTCAGGGAAGGAATTCCAGAGTTGGAGCCCACGCAGATGAAGACACAGCTCCCAATGGGGAAACGATTCAAATTGTGGATGGTCACGGAGCCAGAATGAAAGGAAAACAGATATGGGAGGATGGTGGGACTGGAGGAGGTGGATAACCAGCAAGAAACATTTCTCTATCCCTGTGCTATCAGTTTCCATTATTCTCCTGACAACTTGGATCAAATTGTCCCTGACACTCCAAAATTCCCGGGAATACAGCCCTCGTTTGTGTCTCCATAGCTGCGTATCTGTCACATTAAAAATACTGACGTTACTTTGGTGAAGAGACAACTCTGTCAGAAATATCTCAGTGCTGCGTTCACACAAAATGGCCCCTGGGAAGAAAGGCCAAATGGCTGCCTGATATTTGTGGATATTTTTCACAGATATCCCAGAAAGGGAGAGATGGACAGAAGACACAGACACAGAGAGTGAGAAAAAGAGAGAGACACAGATTGATGGAGGTATAAAAGGTTTCCCTTTACCTGCACACAATTTAACTTGTTCCCAGTTGGTTTATGGATTCTCTCCTCAACTTATTGTCCAAAGTGCATCACTTCACATTTCTCAGTGTTGAAGTTAACTGTCTGTCCGTTTCATTTCAATCTCCTCTGCACCCGCTCCCGAACACAAATAATTGTCTGGTAGAAAGTGAGAAGGAGCCTCGACAGAGAGGTTGGGAAGGATTGAATGGAGAGAGGCAGAAACCCTCAACACATTTCAAAACTACACTGATTCCCACTTGAAGGAATAACTTCTCCACCCCAACACTATCCCGTCATTCTCGATAAGTCCATGCTGCCCGTGTTCTGTGATAAATTACACGCAAGTGAAAAGATTATTTTAAATAGTGGGGTTACATTTGCCACCCCCCAATCTGTAGGAACTGCTCCAGAGTCTATAGAATTTTGGAAGATGACCAGCAATGCATCCAATATTTCCAGCGCCGCTTCCTTTAATACTCTGGGATGTAGATTATCAGGCCCTGGGGATTTGTCAGCCTTTAACCCCATTCATTCCCCCAGCACCATTTTCTTACTAATACTGATTTCCTTCAATTCAATTCCGCACTCTCACTAAACCATTGGTTCCCTAACATTTCTGCCAGGTTATCTGTGCCTCTTTTGTGAAGACAGAACCAAAGTATACGTTCAATTCTTCTGCCATTTCTTTGCTCCCCATTATAATTTCCCCGGAGAGATGGAGAGAGGCAGAGTCACTGAGAGATAGGGATGAGATAGTAATGCAGAGAGTAACAGTGAGATATTCAGGAGGGCAAGCAGCTAATAGTGGGGTACAACAAGGATCACTCCAAAGCCACAGATATTGCCTCATGTTGCCGCTGTCGCCATTTACCTTAAATCAGCATCCTCTGCTTTCCAAGCTTTCCCCCACTGTGCCGATTATCTCAAAGCCGATCCTCTCAGTCCCGGGACATCACTGCAGGAGTTCCTCAGGGTGAGTGTCCGAGGCCCCAACCATCTTCAGCTGCTCCATCACTGACCTTCCCTCCATAGGTGAGATGTTCGCTGATGATCGCAGCATTCATAACTCCTCAGATTGTGAAATAGTCAATGCCGGAATACTGAGCAGGACAGGCGGCATCTGTGTAAAGAGAAGCAGATTCTGGGACTGGGGGACTGAGAGACAGGAAGATAGTGAAACACACACAAACGCAGTGATGCACACACACACATAGATACACGCACAGTCTCACACACACACAGATAGAGAACAGTCCCACAGTCTCACTCACAATATCCTAATCCCCCTGGCATTAAGGGGCAATTTATCACGGCCAATCAACCTAACGCACGCATCTTTGGAGTGTGGGAGGAAACCGGAGCACCCGGAGGAAACCCACGCAGACACGGGGAGAACGTGCAAACTCCACACAGACAGTGACCCGAGACCAAAATTGAACCCGGGTCCGTTGCACTGTGAGGCAGCAGAGCTAACCACTGTGACACCCATGTTGGCCTTCATTGCAAGAGGATTATCATAGCGCGCAAGAAACAAGACTTTTCACTGTATACTAATATGATAATAATAAATCAAATCAAAATAATTAATCAAGTCAAAGTATTTACCCTGCTAATCCCCCTAAGACTATGGGGAATGTTAGCATGGCCAATCCACCGAACCCGCACATCTTTGGGCTGAGAGAAGGAAGAGCGGCACTCGGAGGAAACCCATGCAGATAGTGACCCGAGGCTGGATATGAACTTGTGTCCCTGGTGCTGTGATACAGCAGTGCTAACCACTGGTGCCACCGTGCTGCCCGCTCCTGTTTGGGAGCTTCACCAGGTTGACACCTCATTTTTAAGGGATGCCAGGTTGACCCCGTGGCTTGATGGTAATGGTTGAGTGGGGAATGAATCATTCTCTGTTACCTGCAGTGTCCTGGACATTGAGAGAAACTGACACTCAGACACATAAAACAACAACCTGCATTGATATAGCACCTTGAACAGAAACGTCCTCAGATGCTTCACAGGAGCCTGGAGTGAAAAATTAGAAGCCGAGTCACAGGCGAGTTTAGGGACAAAAGAATTGCCCCAAAGATCTGGTCAAAAAGGGGTTGTTATTAGGAAGTGTCTGAATGGTGGAAAGGGAGGTATGAAGACAGAGAGTTTTGGGAAGGAATTCCAGAGTTGGAGCCACACAGTGAACTGCAGACCCCAATGGTGAAAGGATTAAAATGGGGAATGGTCAGGGAGCCAGGATTAAAGGAAAACAGATATCAGAGGATGGTGGGACTGGGGGATATAGGGAGGGCTCATTTACAGAAGACAGTACCAAACTTTAACCACATCTCGTGTGAAGAAGTGCTTCCTAATTTAGAATTGAAAGAAGTTTAGAAGTTTATGTATTAGTGTCACAAGTCGGCTTACATTAACACGGTAATGAAGTTACTGTGAAAATCCCTTAGTCGCCACACTCCGGCGCCTGTTCGGGTAACACTGAGGGAGAATTTAGCACAGCCAATGCACCCTAAACAGCACATCTTTCAGACTGAGGGAGGAAACCGGAGCATCCGGAGGAAACCCACGCAGACACAGGGAGAACATGCGGACTCCGCACAGACAGGAATAAATGAATCTTTTTCTAAGTAGCAGGCAGTGACGAGTGGGGTCCCGCAGGGGTCAGTAATGGGTCCCAGATATTCACAAAACACATCAGTGATTTGGATGAGGGAACCAAACGTAATATTCTCAAGTTTGCTGATGAGATGAAACTTGGTGGGAATGTGAGTGATGAGGAGGATGTGAACAGGCTTCGGGGTGATTTAGACAAGTTGATTCAGTGGGGAAATACATGGCAGATGCAGAATAATGTGGATAAATGTGACGTTATCCACTTTGGACGGAGGAAGAGAATGGCAGAGTATTAGTTGAATGGTGATAGATTGGGAAATGTTGAACAAAGGGACCTGGGTATCTGAGAACACCAGTCACTGAAAGCAAGCATGCAGCTACAGCAAGCAGTTAGGACGACCAATGGGATGTTGTCCTTCATTGCAAGAGGATTGGAGTCGAAGAGCAAGGATGTCTTACTGCAGCTGGACAGAGCCTCGGTGAGACCACACCTGGAGTCTTGTGTACAGTGTTCCTCTCCTTATCTGAGGAAGGATGTACTTGCCACAGAGGGAGAGCAGTGAATGTTCACCAGACTGATTCCTGGGATGGCAGCATTGATGTCTGAGGGGAGATTGGGTCGGCTGGGCCTGTATTCACTGGAATGTAGAAGAGTGAGAGGGGATCTAATTGAAAGGTATAAAATTCTGACAGAGCTGGACAGGCTGGATACAGGGATATTGTTTCCTCCGGCTGGGGGTGTCTGGAACAAGGGGTCACAGTCTCAGGATATGGGGGAGGCCATTTGGGACTGAGATGAGGGGAAACCTCTTCACTCAGAGGGTGGTGAACCTGTGGAATTCTCTCCCACAGAAAGCTGTGGAGACCAAGTCACTGAATATATTTAAGAAGGAAAGAGATAGATTTCTAGACTCTAAAGGTGTCGAGGTGTATGGGGAGAGCGCTGGGGTATGGCATTGAGACAGAGGATCGGCCATGATAGTGTTGAATGGTGGGTCAGGCTCGAAGGGCTGAATGGCCTCCTCCTCCTCCTATTTTCGATGTTGATGTGACCGCCCCAAGTCTCTTTGGGCCTCCACTCTTTCCAGCCTTTCCCCATTCATAAAGCAATCTGTTCTATCCTTTTTAAAGTGGGTGACCACACAATTGTCTCCAATGAAATCCATCTTTCACTCTTGGAACCATTCAGTTAAGACATTTCACTTTAGGGCGGCACGGTGGCACAGTGGTTCGTATTGCTGCCTCACAGCGCCAGGGACCCGGGATCAATTCCAGCCTCAGCTCGCTGTCTGTGTAGAGTTCTCCCAGTGTCTGCGTGGGTTTCCTCCGGGTGCTCCAGTTTCCTCCCACAGTCCAAACATGTGCGGGTCAGGTGGATTGGCCATGATAAATTGACCTTAGTGTCAGGGGATTAACAGGGTAAATAGATGGGATTACGGGAATCGGGCCTGGGTGGGATTGTGGTCGATGCAGACTCGATGGGCCGAATGGTCTGCCCTTTAGGGATTCTATGATTCTAGGATCTCAAATCATTGATAAATACGATGAAACTGAGACAGACACGGGGGCTTTGCAGCAGCAGGCAGAATGGGAATCATTGCATCCTGCACCGAGTTTTATTACACAACCAATTTCTGAAAATTCACAACTCTAATTCACAACAGCAAAGTGTGGGATTGCAAACTTGGAATTATTAGCACAGGACTAAAGTTTAAAAGCTAAACACTGACATTCGGAAACAGGAGCTGGCCTCACATCTTCAATTCTGTGATTGTCCCCCATCTCCTGCTCTGAATATTACAATATCTCTGCCCCCTTCATGCGTCTGCAGACTTTGAAAGTTACTCAGACATTGGTGAAACTAGTCTTTATCTCGGGGCGTTTCCTGTGAAATATGCGCGTTCTCCAAAGAGACACAATCTAATTGACGCTTTCTGATACAATCTGAATCTCCTTTCAAACAACCTCCCAACCCCACTGTGCAGGAATGTCTCCTTTTGTCACATTGTTGACACTTTATCAGGAGGGAAAAGTAGATTCAACTGACAGATTCTGAGCCCCAGGTTGAATCTTTAAGATGTAAAACTGAACTGAAAGCCCAGGTCTCTCTGTTCCTGCATCCATTTTAACATTGACCCATTGATTTTAAATTGCTTCTCCTGTATAAAAATATAATCTATCGACCTCAGAGTTAAACATTAATAAGCGACTGAGCATCAACTGCGAATTATAGAAGGTAGTTCCAAACTAATATCACAGCTGGTGTGGCAAAGTGTTTCTGAATTCCACTCCTACAAGTCTAAAATCCTCAACATTGTTTGAAATCCAATGTCCCCAAGTCCTGGACTCCCCAACCAGCAGGAAAAGTTGTTCTTTATCAGTCCTCTCCATTCCCCTTATTATCTTGAAGTGTTTGATCCAATCATCCCGTAGCCTAAATTCCAGCATTACAGAGTAACACTTCAACTACACTTTTCAACAAACAATCCCAAACCAAATACAGAACAGGGTTCATAGAATCCTGTAGTGCAGGAGGCCATTCGGCCCATCGAGTCAGCACTGACCACAATCCCACCCAGGCCCCATCCCTATAATCCCACACATTTACCTCAGCCACTCCTCCTGACACTAAGGGACAATTTAGCTTGGCCAATCCACTTAACCTGTACACCTGATAGAAGTCTGCCAGAATATGAGGGGCATGGACAGAGTGGATAGTCAGAAGCTTTTTCCCAGGGTGGAGGAGTTATTACTCGGGGGCATAGGTTTAAGGTGCGAGGGGCAAGGTTTAAAGGAGATGTGGGAGGAAAGTTTTTTTACACAGAGGGTGGTGGGTGCCTGGAACTCGTTGCCAGGGGAGGGAGTGGAAACGGATACATAGAACATAGAACATAGAACATTACAGCGCAGAACAGGCCCTTCGGCCCACGATGTTGCACCGACCAGTTAAAAAAAAAACTGTGACCCTCCAACCTAAACCAATTTCTTTTCGTCCATGAACCTATCTACGGATCTCTTAAACGCCCCCAAACTAGGCGCATTTACTACTGATGCTGGCAGGGCATTCCAATCCCTCACCACCCTCTGGGTAAAGAACCTACCCCTGACATCGGTTCTATAACTACCCCCCCTCAATTTAAAGCCATGCCCCCTCGTGCTGGATTTCTCCATCAGAGGAAAAAGGCTATCACTATCCACCCTATCTAAACCTCTAATCATCTTATATGTTTCAATAAGATCCCCTCTTAGCCGCCGCCTTTCCAGCGAAAACAATCCCAAATCCCTCAGCCTCTCCTCATAGGATCTCCCCTCCATACCAGGCAACATCCTGGTAAACCTCCTCTGCACCCTCTCCAAAGCCTCCACATCCTTCCTGTAATGTGGGGACCAGAACTGCACACAGTACTCCAAGTGCGGCCGCACCAGAGTTGTGTACAGTTGCAACATAACGCTACGACTCCTAAATTCAATCCCCCTACCAATAAACGCCAAGACACCATATGCCTTCTTAACAACCTTATCTACTTGATTCCCAACTTTCAGGGATCTATGCACACATACACCTAGATCCCTCTGCTCCTCCACACTATTCAAAGTCCTCCCGTTAGCCCTATACTCAACACATCTGTTATTCCTACCAAAGTGAATTACCTCACACTTCTCCGCATTAAACTCCATCCGCCACCTCTCGGCCCAACTTTGCAACCTGTCTAAGTCTTCCTGCAAACTACGACACCCTTCCTCACTGTCTACCACACCACCGACGATAGTGACTTTTCAAGGGCGTCTTGACAAAGACATGAATAAGATGGGAATGGAGGGATATGGTCCCCGGAAGGGTAGGGGGTTTTAGTTCAGTCAGGCAGCATGGTCGGTGCAGGCTTGGAGAGCCGAAAGACCTGTTCCCGTGCTGTAATTTTCTTTGTTCTATCTTTGGAGTGTGGGATGAAACCGGAGCACCCGGAGGAAACCCACACAAACATGGGAAGGACGTTCAAACTCCAGTCAGAAAGTGACCCATGCTGGGAATCGAAGGCGGGTCCCTGGCACTGTGAGGAAGCAGTGCTAACCCCTGCATCACTGTGCCACCCCCATATTGAAAACTTGGGTTCAAATTCAAGACAGCCGCAAATTCACTTTGAGAAAAGTTCCCTCTGCTGTTGAAAGGAATTTTTAATTGAGGATTTTTATTTCTGGGAAAACTGAACTCACATTGAACAGCATCCCAGTGTGGGATTTAAACTCTCGTTTGTTTCAGTCATGGGGAGAGAGATGGAGCGAGAGGGAGAGATACAGATACAGAGGCAGAGAGACACAGAAACAGGATGGGATAGTGCTGTACATGTTTCAGAGCTGACACTGAGACACACACGAGATGTACAATCGCAGCCCAGAGTGAATCATTCTCTGTTACCTGCAGTGTCCTGGACATGGACAGAAGCTGACACTCAGACACACACAACAACAACTTGCATTTATATAGCACCTTGAACATCCCAAGATGCTTCACAGGAGCCTTAATGTGAGAAATTTGACCCCGAGTCACAGGAGAGTTTAGGGTCACATGTCCCAAAGGTTTGGCCAGATGGTTTTTACGAACTATTTTAATTGGAGGAAAAGGAGGTGTTAAAATGGAGAAAACCAATCTGCTTCACTCATGTCCTTTATGGAAGGAAATCTGCCGTCCTTACCTGGTCGGGCCTACATGTGACTCCAGCCTCACAGCAATGTGGTTGACTCTTAGATGCTGTTTGAAATGGCCTAGCAAGCCACTCAGTTCATGAGCAATTAGGGACGAGGAGTAAACGCTGGCAGAACCAGCCAGGCCCACATCCCATGGATGCATTTGAGTAAAACGTTCAGGGAAGGAATTCCAGAGTTGGAGCCCACGCAGATGAAGACACAGCTCCCAATGGGGAAACGATTCAAATTGTGGATGGTCACGGAGCCAGAATGAAAGGAAAACAGATATGGGAGGATGGTGGGACTGGAGGAGGTGGATAAACAGCAAGAAACATTTCTCTCTCTCTGTGCTATCAGTTTCCATTACTCTCCTGACAACTTGGATCAAATTGTCCCTGACACTCCAAAATTCCTGGGAATACAGCCCTCGTTTGTGTCTCCATAGCTGCGTATCTGTCACATTTAAAATACTAACGTTACTTTAGTGAAGAGACAACTCTGTCAGAAATATCTCAGTGCTGCGTTCACACGAAATGGCCACTGGGAAGAAACGCCAAATGGCTGCCTGATATTTGTGGATATTTTTCACGGAATCCCAGAAAGGGAGAGATGGACAGAAGACACAGAGACAGAGAGTGAGAAAAAGAGAGAGACACAGATTGATGGAGGTATAAAAGCTTTCCCTTTACCTGCACATGATTTAACTTGTTCCCAGTTGGTTTATGGTTTCTCTCCTCAACTTATTATCCAAAGTACATCACTTCACATTTCTCAGTGTTGAAGTTAACTGTCTGTCCCTTTCATTTCAATCTCCTCTGCACCCGCTCCCGAACACAAATAATTGTCTGGTAGAAAGTGAGAAGGAGCCTCGACAGAGAGGTTGGGAAGGATTGAATGGAGAGAGGCAGAAACCCTCAACACATTTCAAAACGACACTGATTTCCACTTGAAGGAATAACTTCTCCACCCCAACACTATCCCATCATTCTCGATAAGCCCATGCTGCCCGTGTTCTGTGATAAATTACACGCAAGTGAAAAGATTATTTTAAATAGTGGGGTTACATTTGCCACCCCCCAATCTGTAGGAACTGCTCCAGAGTCTATAGAATTTTGGAAGATGACCAGCAATGCATCCAATATTTCCAGCGCCGCTTCCTTTAATACTCTGGGATGTAGATTATCAGGCCCTGGGGATTTGTCAGCCTTTAACCCCATTCATTCCCCCAGCACCATTTTCTTACTAATACTGATTTCCTTCAATTCAATTCCACACTCTCACTAAACCATTGGTTCCCTAACATTTCTGCCAGGTTATCTGTGCCTCTTTTGTGAAGACAGAACCAAAGTATATGTTCAATTCTTCTGCCATTTCTTTGCTCCCCATTATAATTGCCCCGGAGAGATGGAGAGATTCAGAGTCACTGAGAGATAGGGATGAGATAGTAATGCAGAGAGTAACAGTGAGATATTCAGGTGGGCAAACAGCTAATAGTGGGGTACAACAAGGATCACTCCAAAGCCACAGATATTGCCTCATGTTGCCGCTGTCGCCATTTACCTTAAATCAGCATCCTCTGCTTTCCAAGCTTTCCCCCAATGTGCCGATTATCTCAAAGCCGATCCTCTCAGTCCCGGGACATCACTGCAGGAGTTCCTCAGGGTGAGTGTCCGAGGCCCCAACCATCTTCAGCTGCTCCATCACTGACCTTCCCTCCATAGGTGAGATGTTCGCTGATGATCGCAGCATTCACAACTCCTCAGATTGTGAAATAGTCAATGCCGGAATACTGAGCAGGACAGGCAGCATCTGTGTAAAGAGAAGCAGATTCTGGGACTGGGGGACTGAGAGACAGGAAGATAGTGAAACACACACAAACGCAGTGATGCACACACATAGATACACGCACAGTCTCACACACACACACACACAGATAGAGAACAGTCCCACAGTCTCACTCACAATATCCTAATCCCGCTGGCATTAAGGGGCAATTTATCACGGCCAATCAACCTAACGCGCGCATCTTTGGAGTGTGGGAGGAAACCGGAGCACCCGGAGGAAACCCACGCAGACACGGGGAGAACGTGCAAACTCCACACAGACAGTGACCCGAGACCAAAATTGAACCCGGGTCCGTTGCACTGTGAGGCAGCAGAGCTAACCACTGTGACACCCATGTTGGCCTTCATTGCAAGAGGATTATCATAGCGCGCAAGAAACAAGACTTTTCACTGTATACTAATATGATAATAATAAATCAAATCAAAATAATTAATCAAGTCAAAGTATTTACCCTGCTAATCCCCCTAAGACTATGGGGAAAGTTAGCATGGCCAATCCACCGAACCCGCACATCTTTGGGCTGAGAGAAGGAAGAGCGGCACTCGGAGGAAACCAATGCAGATAGTGACCCGAGGCTGGATATGAACTTGTGTCCCTGGTGCTGTGATACAGCAGTGCTAACCACTGGTGCCACCGTGCTGCCCGCTCCTGTTTGGGAGCTTCACCAGGTTGACACCTCATTTTTAAGGGATGCCAGGTTGACCCCGTGGCTTGATGGTAATGGTTGAGTGGGGAATGAATCATTCTCTGTTACCTGCAGTGTCCTGGACATTGAGAGAAACTGACACTCAGACACATAAAACAACAACCTGCATTGATATAGCACCTTGAACAGAAACGTCCTCAGATGCTTCACAGGAGCCTGGAGTGAAAAATTAGAAGCCGAGTCACAGGCGAGTTTAGGGACAAAAGAATTGCCCCAAAGATCTGGTCAAAAAGGGGTTGTTATTAGGAAGTGTCTGAATGGTGGAAAGGGAGGTATGAAGACAGAGAGTTTTGGGAAGGAATTCCAGAGTTGGAGCCACACAGTGAACTGCAGACCCCAATGGTGAAAGGATTAAAATGGGGAATGGTCAGGGAGCCAGGATTAAAGGAAAACAGATATCAGAGGATGGTGGGACTGGGGGATATAGGGAGGGCTCATTTACAGAAGACAGTACCAAACTTTAACCACATCTCGTGTGAAGAAGTGCTTCCTAATTTAGAATTGAAAGAAGTTTAGAAGTTTATGTATTAGTGTCACAAGTCGGCTTACATTAACACGGTAATGAAGTTACTGTGAAAATCCCTTAGTCACCAACCTCCGGCGCCTGTTCGGGTAACACTGAGGGAGAATTTAGCATGGCCAATGCACCCTAAACAGCACATCTTTCAGACTGAGGGAGGAAACCGGAGCATCCGGAGGAAACCCACGCAGACACAGGGAGAACATGCGGACTCCGCACAGACAGGAATAAATGAATCTTTTTCTAAGTAACAGGCAGTGACGAGTGGGGTCCCGCAGGGGTCAGTTCTTGGGTCCCAGCTATTCACAAAACACATCAGTGATTTGGATGAGGGAACCAAACGTAATATTCTCAAGTTTGCTGATGAGACGAAACTTGGTGGGAATGTGAGTGATGAGGAGGATGTTAAGAGGCTTCAGGGTGATTTAGACAAGTTGAGTGAGTGGGGAAATACATGGCAGATGCAGAATAATGTGGATAAATGTGACGTTATCCACTTTGGCCGGAGGAAGAGAATGGCAGAGTATTAGTTGAATGTTGATAGATTGGGAAATGTTGCACAAAGGGACCTGGGTATCTGAGAACACCAGTCACTGAAAGCAAGCATGCAGCTACAGCAAGCAGTTAGGACGACCAATGGGATGTTGTCCTTCATTGCAAGAGGATTGGAGTAGAAGAGCAAGGATGTCTTACTGCAGCTGGACAGAGCCTCGGTGAGACCACACCTGGAGTCTTGTGTACAGTGTTCCTCTCCTTATCTGAGGAAGGATGTACTTGCCACAGAGGGAGAGCAGTGAATGTTCACCAGACTGATTCCTGGGATGGCAGCATTGATGTCTGAGGGGAGATTGGGTCGGCTGGGCCTGTATTCACTGGAATGTAGAAGAGTGAGCGGGGATCTAATTGAAAGGTATAACATTCTGACAGTGCTGGACAGGCTGGATACAGGGATATTGTTTCCTCCGGCTGGGGGTGTCTGGAACAAGGGGTCACAGTCTCAGGATACGGGGGAGGCCATTTGGGACTGAGATGAGGGGAAACCTCTTCACTCAGAGGGTGGTGAACCTGTGGAATTCTCTCCCACAGAAAGCTGTGGAGACCAAGTCACTGAATATATTTAAGAAGGAAAGAGATAGAATTCTACACTCTAAAGGTGTCGAGGTGTATGGGGAGGGCGCTGGGGTATGGCATTGAGACAGAGGATCGGCCATGATAGTGTTGAATGGTGGGTCAGGCTCGAAGGGCTGAATGGCCTCTTCCTCCTCCTATTTTCTATGTTGATGTGACCGCCCCAAGTCTCTTTGGGCCTCCACTCTTTCCAGCCTTTCCCCATTCATAAAGCAATCTGTTCTATCCTTTTTAAAGTGGGTGACCACACAATTGTCTCCAATGAAATCCATCTTTCACTCTTTGAACCATTCAGTCAAGACATTTAACTTTCGGGCGGCCCGGTGGCACAGTGGTTCGTACTGCTGCCTCACAGCGCCAGGGACCCGGGTTCAATGCCAGCCTCGGGTGACTGTGTGGAGTTTGCACATTCTCCCCGTGTCTGCAAGGGTTTCCTCCGGGTGCTCTGGTTACCTTCCACACTCGCAAGATATATAGGTTAGATGGATTAGCAATGGGGTTATGGGGATAGGGCTGGGGTGAGCGCCTGGGTAAGATACTCTGTCATCCAGTCTGTGCAGACTCAATGAGCTGAATGGCCTCTTATGCTGTGGAATACCTCTTTGCCATTTGAAGCTTCTGGCTGTAAGACTTAAAATGCTGCCTATTTCTGTGAAATGTAGCAAACTTTCTGTCTCATCACCGGGCGACATGATGGCACAGTGGTTAGCACTGCTCCCCCACAGCACCAAGGACCCACGTTCAATTCCAGCCTCGGGTGACTGTCTGTGTGGAGTTTGTACGTTCTCCCAGTGTCTGCGTGGGTTTCCTCCGGGTGCTCTGGTTTCCTCCCACACTCCAAAGATGTGCGGGTGAGGTTAATTGGCCGTGCTCAATTGCCCCTTAGTGTTAGGGGGATTCAGGCCCGGGTGGTATTGTTGTCGGGGGCAGGCTTGATGGACCAAAGGACCTCCTTCTGCACTTTAGGGATTCTATGATGAACGGCATGGTGGCACAGTGGTTAGCACAGCGCCAAGAACCCAGGTTCAATTCCAGCCTCAGCTCGCTGTCAGTGTAGAGTTCTCCCAGTGTCTGCGTGGGTTTCCTCCGGGTGCTCCAGTTTCCTCCCACAGTCCAAACATGTGCGGGTTAGGTGGATTGGCCATGATAAATTGACCTTAGTGTCAGGGGATTAACAGGGTAAATATATGGGGTTACGGGAATCGGGCCTGGGTGGGATTGTGGTCGATGCAGACCCGATGGGCCGAATGGTCTGCCCTTTAGGGATTCTATGATTCTAGGATCTCAAATCATTGATAAATACGATGAAACTGAGACAGACACGGGGGCTTTGCAGCAGCAGGCAGAATGGGAATCATTGCATCCTGCACCGAGTTTTATTACACAACCAATTTCAGAAAATTCACAACTCTAATTCACAACAGCAAAGTGTGGGATTGCAAACTTGGAATTATTAGCACAGGACTAAAGTTTAAAAGCTAAACACTGACATTCGGAAACAAGAGATGGCCTCACATCTTCAATTCTGTGATTGTCCCCCATCTCCTGCTCTGAATATTACAATATTTCTGCCCCCTTCATGCGTCTGCAGACTTTGAAAGTTACTCAGACACCGGTGAAACTAATCTTTATCTCGGGGCATTTCCTGTGAAATATGCACCTTCTGCAACGAGACACAATCTAATTGACGCTTTCTGATACAATCTGAATCTCCTTTCAAACAACCTCCCAACCCCACTGTGCAGGAATGTCACCTTTTGTCACATTCCCCAGCACAATTGTTGACACTTTATCAGGCGGGTAAAGTAGATTCAACTGACAGATTCTGAGCACCAGGTTGAATCTTTAAGATGTAAACATGAACTGAAAGCCCAGGTCTCTCTGTTCCTGCATCCATTTTAACATTGACCCATTGATTTTAAATTGCTTCTCCTGTATAAAAATATCACCTATCAACCTCAGATTTAAACATCAATAAGCGACTGAGCATCAACTGCGAATTATAGAAGGTAGTTCCAAACTAATATCACAGCTGTTGTGGCAAAGTGTTTCTGAATTCCACTCCGACAAGTCTAAAATCCTCAACATTGTTTGAAATCCAATGTCCCCAAGTCCTGGACTCCCCAACCAGCAGGAAAAGTTGTTCTTTATCAGTCCTCTCCATTCCCCTTATTATCTTGAAGTGTTTGATCCAATCATGCCGTAGCCTAAATTCCAGCATTACAGAGTAACACTTCAACTACACTTTTCAACAAACAATCCCAAACCAAATACAGAACAGGGTTCATAGAATCCTGCAGTGCAGGAGGCCATTCGGCCCATCGAGTCTGCACTGACCACAATCCCACCCGGGCCCCATCCCTATAATCCCATACATTTACCTCAGCTAATCCTCCTGACACTAAGGGACAATTTAGCTTGGCCAATCCACCTAACCTGTACACCTGATAGAAGTCTGCCAGATTATGAGGGGCATGGACAGAGTGGATAGTCAGAAGCTTTTTCCCAGGGTGGAAGAGTTATTACTCGGGGGCAGAGGTTTAAGGTGCGAGGGGCAAGGTTTAAAGGAGATGTGGGAGGAAAGTTGTGTTACACAGAGTGTGGTGGGTGCCTGGAACTCGTTGCCGGGGGAGGGAGTGGAAACGGATACGATAGTGACTTTTCAAGGGCGTCTTGACAAAGACATGAATAAGATGGGAATGGAGGGATATGGTCCCCGGAAGGGTAGGGGGTTTTAGTTCAGTCAGGCAGCATGGTTGGTGCAGGCTTGGAGAGCCGAAAGACCTGTTCCCGTGCTGTAATTTTCTTTGTTCTATCTTTGGAGTGTGGGATGAAACCGGAGCACCCGGAGGAAACCCACACAAACACGGGAAGGACGTTCAAACTCCAGTCAGAAAGTGACCCATGCTAGGAATCGAAGGCGGGTCCCTGGCACTGTGAGGAAGCAGTGCTAACCCCTGCATCACTGTGCCACCCCCATATTGAAAACTTGGGTTCAAATTCAAGATAGCCGCAAATTCACTTTGAGAAAAGTTCCCTCTGCTGTGTCAAAGGAATTTTTTATTGAGGATTTTTAGTTCTGGGAAACTGAACTCACATTGAACAGCATCCCAGTGTGGGATTTAAACTCTTGTTTCTTTCAGTCATGGGGCGAGAGATGGAGCGAGAGGGAGAGATACAGATACAGAGGCAGAGAGACACAGAAACAGGATGGGATAGTGCTGTACATGTTTCAGAGCTGACACTGAGACACACACGAGATGTACAATCGCAGACCAGAGTGAATCATTCTCTGTTACCTGCAGTGTCCTGGACATGGACAGACGCTGACACTCAGACACACACAACAACAACTTGCATTTATATAGCACCTTGGACAGTATTATCCCAAGATGCTTCACACTCCCAGGACAGGTACAGCACAGGGTTAGATACAGAGTAAAGCTCCCTCTGCACTCTCCCCATCAAACACTCCCAGGACAGATAGAGCACGGGGTGAGATACAGAGTAAAGCTCCCTCTGCACTGTCCACATCAAACACGACCAGAACAGGTCGAGCACGGGCTTAGATAAAGAGTAAAGCTCCCTCTACACTGTCCCCATCAAACACTCCCTGGACAGCTACAGCACAGGGTAAGATACAGAGTAAAGCTCCCTCTACACTGTCCCCATCACACACTCCCAGGACAGGTACAGCACTAGGTTAGATACAGAGTAAAGCTCCCTCGACACTGTCCCCCATCAAACACTCCCAGGACAGGTACAGCACTAGGTTAGATACAGAGTAAAGCTCCCTCCGCACTGTCCCCATCAAACACTCCCTGGACAGGTACAGCACAGGGTTAGATACAGAGTAAAGCTCCCTCTGCACTGTCCCCCATCAACAACTCGCAGGAGAGGTACAGAGTAAAGCTCCCTCTGCACTGTCCACATCAAACATGACCAGGACAGGAAGAGCACGGGGTTAGATAAAGAGTAAAGCTCCCTCTATACTGTCCCCATCAAACAAACCCAGGACAGGTACAGCACAGGGTTAGATACAGAGTCAAGTTCCCTCTGCACTGTCCCCATCAAACACTCACAGGACAGATACAGCATGGGTTTAGATACAGAGTAAAGCTCCCTCTCTCCTGTCCCCATCAATCACTTCCAGGACAAGTACAGCATGGGCGAGGTACAGGGTAAAGTTCCCTCTACACTGTCCCCATCAAACACATCCAGGACAGGTACAGCACGGGGTTAGATACAGAGTAAAGCTCCCTTGAAATTGTCCCCATCAAACACTCGCAGGACAGGTACAGCATGGGGTAGATACAGAGTAAAGCTCCCTCTACACTGTCCCTATCAAACACTCCCAGGACAGGTACAGCACGGGATTAGATACAGAGTAAAGCTCCCTTGAAATTGTCCCCATCAAACACTCCCAGGACAGATAAAGCATGGAGTTAGAAAAAGAGTAAAGCTCCCTGTAAACTGTCCCCATCAAACACGCGCAGGGCTTGTACAGCATGGGGTAGATACAGAGTAAAGCTCCCTCTCCACTGTCCCCATCAAACACTCGCAGGACAGGTACAGCATGGGGTAGATACAGAGTAAAGCTCCCTCTACACTGTTCCCATCAAACACTCCCAGGACAGCTACAGCACGGGGTTAGATACAGAGTAAAGCTCCCTCTACACTGTCCCCATCAAACACTCCCAGGACAGGTACAGCACGGGGTTAGATATAAAGTATAGCTCCCTCTACCCTGTCCCCATCAATCACTCCCAGGACAATGACAGCATGGGCTCGGTACAGGGTAAAGTTCCCTCTACACTGTCCCCCATCAAACACTCCCAGGACAGGTACAGCACAGGGTTAGATACAGAGTAAAGTTCCCTCTACACTGTCCCCCATCAAACACTCCCAGGACAGGTACAGCACGGGGTTAGATACAGAGTAAAGCTCCCTCTGCACTGTCCCCCATCAAACACTCCCAGGACAGGTACAGCACGGGGTTAGATACAGAGTAAAGTTCCCTCTACACTGTCCCCATCAAACACTCCCAGGACAGATACAGCACGGGTTTAGATACAGAGCAAAGCTCCCTCTCCACTGTGCCCCATCAAACACTCCCAGGAAAGATTGAGCACGGGTTTGATGCAGTGTAAAGTTCCCTCTACACTGTCCCCATCAAACACATCCAGGACAGGAACAGCAAGGGGTGAGGTACCCAGAAAAGCCCACTCTACACTGTCCCGATCAAATAGTCCCAGGGCAGATAGAGCTCGGGGTTTGATGCAGAGTAAAGCTCCCTCTGCACTGTCCCCATCAAACACTCCCAGGACAGGAACAGCACGGGGTCAGATGCAGAGTAAAACTCCCTCTACATTGTGCCCCATCATTGTGTGTGTGTGAGAGAGAATATGTGTGTGTTTGTGTGTGTGTGTGAGAGAGAGGGAATGTGTGAGAGACAGTGTTTGAGAGAGACAGGTAGTGTGCGAGAGAGAGACAGGGAGTGTGTGTGTGTGTGAGAGAGAGTGTATATGTGAGAGACTGTGAGAGACTGCATGAGATGTGTGTGAGCATGAAAGAATGTGAGAGAGAGAGTGTGTGTGTGAGAGAGAGAGTACGCGTGTGAGAGAGAGTGTGTGCGCAAGAGAGAGAGAGAGAGCGTGTGTGTGTGTGTGTGTGTGTGTGAGTGCGTAAGAGTGCGCGTGTGTATGAGAGAGAGTCTTGTGTGTGAGAGAAAGAGCGCGTGTGTGTGTGTGTGTGTGTGTGTGAGTGCGTAAGAGTGCGCGTGTGTATGAGAGAGAGTCTTGTGTGTGAGAGAAAGAGCGTGTGTGTGTGTGTGTGTGTGTGTGTGAGTGCGTAAGAGTGCGCGTGTGTATGAGAGAGAGTCTTGTGTGTGAGAGAAAGAGCGCGTGTATGTGTGGGTGAGAGTGTATGTGTGTGAGAGTGAGTGTGAGAGAGTGCATGTGTTAGAGAGTGTGTGAGCGTGAAAGAGTGTGTGTGAGAGTGTGTGTGTGTGAGTGTGTGTGAGAGAGAGTGTGTGTGTGTGAGAGAGAGTGTGTGTATGTGTGTGTGTGAGATTATGTGTGTGTCTGAGAGTGTGTAAGAGAGAGTGTGTGTGTGAGAGAGAGAGTGTGTGTATGTGTGTGTGTGAGATTATGTGTGTGTCTGAGAGTGTGTATGAGAGAGTGTGTGTGTGTGTGTGAGATTATGTGTGTGTCTGAGAGTGTGTAAGAGAGAGTGTGTGTGTGTGAGCTGATCTTTCTCTACACCCTATCGGTAACTGCAACACTATATTCTGCACCCTTTCCTCTCCTTCTCCCTGTGTACTCTATGAACGGTATGTTTTGTCTGTATAGCGCACAAGAAACAATACTTTTCACTGCATCCCAACACAAATCAATCAAATCAAATCAAATTAACACGGTGAAGTTTGGACCCTGTGGGGTGACAGTTGTCTGAATACAGATTCTATCTTATTGTAACATTCAGGTACCACGTGTACTGAGCTCACCAGCGTTCTGTCTGTATTGTGTGAATCCAGTCTTGAAATATCCACTCATGTTGCTAATTCTGCCAAGACAGAAACAGAAAGAGTGTTTGAATTCTCCGTGATTAGACCCCTTAACGATAAACAACATGGTGGATGAGAGGGATAGAGAGAGAGAGGGAGAGAGAGAGAGGAAGAGAGAGAGATGGAGTGATGCAGAGTAACAGAGAGATAGGGAGAGGGAGCAATGCAGAGAGTAACAGTTAGACAGTGAGGAATGGAGATTAATTCAGATGGATAGTGAGTGTCAGGGGAGTCCGAGACGCTGATATTTAAAAACAAAAGCAGACAGGATTTGGTTAAATCTCACGGGATCCAGGGTGAGTTTGCCAAATGGATACAAATTAGGCTTGATGACAGAAGACAGAAGGTGGTTGTAGAGGGTTGTTTTTTGTCAAACCGGAGGCCTGTGACCAGCGGGGTGCCTCAGGGATCGGTGCTGGGTCCACTGTTATTTGTCATTTGTATTAATGATTTGGATGAGAATTCAGGAGGCATGGTTTGTAAGTTTGCAGTTGACACCAAGATTTGTGGCACAGTGGACAGTGAAGAAGGTTATCTCGGGTTGCAACGGGATCTTGATCAATTGGGCCAGTGGGCTGATGGATGGCAGATGGAGTTTAATTTAGATAAATGCGAGGTGATGCATTTTTGTGGATCGAACCAGCGCAGGACTTACTCAGTTAATGGTCGGGCGTTGGTGAGAGTTACAGAACAAAGGGATCTCGAGGTACAGATTCAAAGCTCCTTGAAAGTGGAGTCACAGGTGGATAGAGTGGTGAAGCGTGCAGGTAAGCAAGCAGTTAGGAAGACCAATGGGATGTTGTCCTTCTTTGCAAGAGGATGTGAGTCCAGGAGCAAGGATGTCTTACTGCAGCTGTACAGGGCCACAGTGAGACCACACCTGCAGTATTGTGTACAGTTTTGCTCTCCTTATCTGAGAAAGCATTGAGGAAAATTGCTCACTGTGAACAAACCTAAAAAAGCTGACTGGTGTTTCATTCCAGATTCTCAGAGGGAGAGAGAGAGAGATTCAGAGAAAACACAGACTGAGTGAGTGAGAAAAAGGGAGTGACAGAGATCAAGAGGGGACCGAGAGATAGTGAGTGAAAGAAATATATTAGTCAGAGCGCATCGGAAAAGGGGGATTGGAATTTGTCAGCCTTGCTTTATGGAAAGCTTTAGTGTTTGGTCAGAATGTTAACACGGTGAAGTTTGGAGCCTCTGGGATGACAGTTGTCTGAATACAGATTCTATCTCATTGTAACATTAATGTACCACGTGTACTGAGCTCACCAACATTTGCAAACCATCGTTTGAAGAAAGCTTGCTGTTTAAATTGTATGAATCCAGCCCTTTGGAAATGTCGTCAGTCTTATTCAGGAAAAGGGCAAGCTAATTTCAGAGGGAGAGATACAGATACACAGGCAGGCTGAGACTGAAACAGGATGGGATTGTGCTGTACAGGTTTCAGAGCTGACACTGAGACACACACAAGATGTACAATCGCAGATTGTACCTGACACTTACAAAAAAACGTAGCAAATAGGAACAGGAGGAGACCATTCGGCCCATCGAGCCTGCACCGACAACAATCCCACCCTATCCCCGTAACACCACACATTTACCCTGCTGATCCCCCCCGAAACTAGGGTCAATTTGTCACGGCCAATCAACCAACCTGGGCATCTTTTGACTGTGGGAGGAAACCGGAGCACCCGGAGGAAACCATGATCAGCCATGGTCACAATGGATGGCGGAGCAGGATGGAAGGGCTGAATGGCCTCCACCTGTTCCTATTTTCTATGTTTCTTTGTAAGTTCCACGTGGCAAAGTGTTTCTTCATTTCACTCCTAAAAGTCTGAAATACTAAACATTGTCTAAAATCCAATGTCCCCCAAGTCCTGGACTCCCCAACCAGCAGAAAATGTTCCTCTTTATCAGCATCACTGGGTCATCCTGACTCGAAACATTGGCTCTATTCCCTCTCCACAGATGCTGTCAGACCTGCTGAGATTTTACAGCATTTTGTTTTTGTTTCAGTTTTGAGTTTAAGTTTATTTATTCGTGTCACAAATAGGCTTACTTTAACACTGCAGTGAAGTTACTGTGAAAATTCACAAGTCGACACACTCCGCCACCTGTTCGGCGACACTGAGGGAGAATTTAGCATGGCCAACGCACCTAACCATCGTGTCTTTCAGACTGTGGGTGGAAAGTGGAGCAGGCGGAGGAAACCCACGCAGACACGGGGAGAATGTACAGACTCTGCACAGACAGTGACCCAAGCCTGGATTCGACCCCGGGTCCCTGGCGCTCTGAGGCAGCAGTGCTAACCTCTGTGCCACCCATGATTCCTGTATCTGCAGTATTTTGCTTTTAGCTTTCTTCTTTATTAACCCTCTCCATTTCACTTATTATTTTGAAGGGTTTCATTAAATCACTCCTTAACCTCAATCCCAGTGTTTCAGAGGAAATCTTCATGGACACAAAAACCATACAATCACCACAGTGCAGAAGGAGGCCATTCAGCCTATCGGGTCTGTACTGACTCTCCGAAAGAGCATCTATCCGCATAATGCCATGCATTTACCAGAGCTAATTCCCCGAACCTACACATCCCAGGACATTAAGGGGCAATTTAGCATAGCCAATCAAAATAGCCCGCATATCTTTGGAGTGTGGGAGGAAACCGGGGCACCCGGAGGAAACCAACGCAGACATGGGGAGAATGTGTAAACCCCACACAGACAGTCACCCGAGGCTGGAATTGAACCCGTGTTCCTGACGCTGAGGCAGCAGTGCCAACCACTGTGCCATTGTACCACCCTGCTCAGAAAACACTTCCAACCCAAACACAACACACAGAGTAAAATCCCCTCTGCTCTGTCCAAGGAATTTTTAATTGCAGATTTTTAGGTTGACTTTTAGGAAAAACAGAACTCAAATTGCTCAGCATCCCAGTGTGGACTCTTGTTTATTCCAACCATGATCTCATCTCTGCAGATTCAAACATCAAGTTTAAGCTGTGGATACAGTTGTGTCTGTCTGTCTCAGAGTTTGTGTATTCAGTCTTTCACTGCCTTTTAAACTTATCTGAAGAATTTGAATGCTGGATGTTGCTTAATCATTCCTTTCTCTCAGCACATGGAACTGGTGAAACTTCAAGGGTCACAATCTAATGTCAGTAACAAAGAACTGTATCTTTATTCATCCATCATTTCCAATCTCTGAATAGATCACACACATTTCCAGAATGCAGGAAGCTCTCAATGGAAACTGCTTCCAATTATTCCCCAATACAATTGTTCACACGTTACTGTGAACTACATTCCACTGACATTCCCAAAGCAGCCACAGAAAAGTGACTGGTTATTTTAAACATTGAAACTGAACTATATTAACTTACGGTTCACTCACATTGTACAGAAATGTTGACCCTGTGGGATGACAGTTTGGGAGTAACATTGCAACATTAAGGTGCCCTGCGTATTGTGTTTGACAACATTTGCAGCATTTCCAAGATATCAGCGACATTGCTGTGTGTATTGTGTGAATCAAGCTGTGAAATATCCACACATATTGAACTCCCACTGCTGCTGCCTTTTCATCATTTATAAACACACAAACTAGAAGCAGGAGGAGGCCATTCGGCCCTTCCAGCCTGCTCCAACATTCATTATGATCATGGCTGATCATCAAATTCAACATCCTGATCCCACTTTAGCCCCAAGAGCTCTATCCAATTACTGGATTAAATTAGATCCCTGTTTGTTCCCACATTGAAGCGATCGAAGAGTGGATTCATCAAGTGTTTTGATGCAGAGAAAACCTCCCTCTACACTGTCCCCACCAAACACACTCAGGACAGGTACAGCACGGAGTTAGATACAGAGTAAACCTCGCTGTACACTGTCCCCATCAAACACACTCAGGGCAGGTGCAGCACGGGGTTAGATACAGAGTAAAGCTCGCTGTACACTGTCCCCCATCAAACACACTCAGGACAGATACAGCACGGGGTTAGATACAGAGTAAAGCTCGCTGTACACTGTCCCCATCAAACACACTCAGGACAGATACAGCACGGGGTTAGATACAGAGTAAAGCTCGCTGTACACTGTCCCCATCAAACACACCCAGGACAGATACAGCACGGGGTTACATACAGAGTAAAGCTCCCTCTACACTGTCCCCATCAAACACTCCCAGGACAGACACAGCAAAGAGTTCGATACAGAGTAAAGCTCCCTCCATACTGTCCCCATCAAACACTCCCAGGGCAGATACAGCATGGGTGTAGATACAGAGTAAAGCTCCCTCTACACTATCCCCATCAAACACTCCCAGGACAGATACAGCACGGGGTTCGATACAGAGTAAAGCTCCCTCTACACTGTCCCCATCAAACACTAACAGGACAGGTACAGCACGGGGTTAGATGCAGAGTAAAGCTCCCACTACACTGTCCCCATCAAACACTCCCAAGACAGGTACAGCACGGGGTTCGATACAGAGTAAAGCTCCCTCTACACTGTCCCCATCAAACACTCCCAGGACAGGTACAGCACGGGTTAGATACAGAGTAAACCTCCCACTACACTGTCCCCATCAAACACTCCCAAGACAGGTACAGCAAGCACAACACGGGGTTAGGTACAGAATAAAGGTTCCTCTACACTGTCCCCATCAAACACTCCCAGAACAGGTACAGCATGGGGTTAGATACAGAGTAAAGCTCACTGTACAGTCCCCATCAAACAGTCCCAGAACAGATACAGCACGGGGTTAGATATAGAGTAAAGCTCCCTCTACACTATCCCCATCAAACACTCCCAGGACATGTACAGCATGGGTTGAGATACAGAGTAAAGCTCCCTCTACACTGTCCCCATCCAACACACCCAGGACAGGTACAGCACGGGGTTAGATACAGAGTAAAGCTCCCTCCACAATATCCCCATCAGACAAACCAAGGACAGGTACAGCACGGGATTAGATAGAGAGGAAAGCTCCCTCAACACTGTCCCCATGAAACACTCCCAGGACAGGTACAGCATGGGGTTAGATACAGAGTAGATCTCCCTCTCCACTGTCCCCATCAAACACTCCCAGGACATGTACAGCACGGGTTAAGATACAGAGTGAAGCTCCCTCGACAATGTCCCCATCAAACACACCCAGGACAGGTACAGCACGTGTTTAGATACAGAGTGAAGCTCCCTCTACACTGTCCCCCATCAAACACTCCCAGGACAGGTACAGCACGGGGTTAGATACAGAGTAAAGCTCCCTCTACACTGTCCCCATCAAACACACCCAGGACAGGTACAGCACAGGTTTAGATACAGAGTGAAGCTCCCTATACACTGTCCCCATCAAATAATCCAATGACAGATACAGCATGGTGCTAGATTAAAGGAAAAGCTGCCTCCACATTGTGCACATCAAACACACCCAGGACAGGTACAGCACGGGAGAGAAAGTGTGTGTGAGAGAGAGTGTGTGTGTGAGAGAGAGAGAGTGTGTGTGAGAGAGTGTGTGCGAGAGAGAGAGCGTGTGCGAGAGAGAGAGCGTGTGTGTGAGAGAGAGCGTGTACAAGAGAGAGCGAGCGCGTGAGAGAGTGCGTGTGTGTGTATGAGACAGTGTGTGTGCGAGAGAGAGTGTGTGTGCGAGAGAGAGTGTGTGTGTGAGAGAGAGTCTGTGTGTGAGAGAGAGTCTGTGTGTGAGAGAGAGTGTGTGTGTGAGAGAGAGTGTGTGTGTGAGAGAGAGTGTGTGTGTGAGAGGGAGTGTGTGTGTGAGAGGGAGTGTGTGTGTGAGAGGGAGTGTGTGTGTGAGAGGGAGTGTGTGTGTGAGAGGGAGTGTGTGTGTGAGAGGGAGTGTGTGTGTGAGAGGGAGTGTGTGTGTGAGAGGGAGTGTGTGTGAGAGGGAGTGTGTGTGTGAGAGGGAGTGTGTGTGTGAGAGGGAGTGTGTGTGTGAGAGAGAGTGTGTGTGTTTGAGAGAGAGTGTATGTGTGAGAGAGAGAGAGTATGTGTGAGAGAGAAAGTGTGTGTGACAGAGCGAAAGAGCATGTGTGTGAGAGAGAGAGTGCGTAAGAGATAGTGTATGTGTGTGTGAGAGACAGAGAGAGCATGTGTGTGTGTGTGTGTGTGTGTGTGTGTGTGTCTGAGAGTGTGTAAGGAGAGCGTGTGTGTGACCTGATCTTCCTCTACAGTCTATCAGTAACTGAAACACGGTATTAGATGCAAAGTAAAGCTCCCTCGACACTGATCCCATCAAACACTCCCAGGAAAGGTACAGGTACAGCACAGAGTTCGATACAGAGTAAAGCTCTCTCTACACTGTTCCCATCAAACACTCCCAGGACAGATACAGCACGGGGTTAGATACAGAGAAAAGGTCCCTCTACACTGTCCCCATCAAACACTCCCAGGACAGATACAGCACGGGGTTAGATACAGAGAAAAGGTCCCTCTACACTGTCCCCATCAAACACACCCAGGACAGGTACAGCACGGGGTTAGATACAGAGTAAAGCTGCCTCTCCACTGTCCTCATCAGACACTCCAAGAACAGATACAGCAGGGGGTTAGATATGGAGTAAAGCTCCCTCTACAATATCCCCATCAGACAAACCAAGGACAGGTGCAGCACGGGGCTAGATACAGAGTAAAGCTCCCTCAACACTGTCCCCATCAAACACTCCCAGGATAGGTACAGCATGGGTTTAGATACAGAGTGAAGCTCCCTCGACACTGTCCCCATCAAACACACCCAGGATAGGTACAGCATGGGTTTAGATACAGAGAGAAGCTCCCTATACACTGTCCCCATCAAATAATCCAATGACAGATACAGCATGGTGCTAGATTTAAGGAAAAGCTGCCTCCACATTGTGCACATCAAACACACCCAGGACAGGTACAGCACGGGGTTAGATACAGCTCAAATCTTCCTCTACATTTTGCCCCATCATTGTGTGTGTGTGTGAGAATGTGTGTGTGAGAGAATGTGTGTGTGTGTGAGAGAGAGAGAGTGTGTGTGTGTGTGAGAGAGTGTGTGCGAGAGAAAGAGTGTGTGAGAAAGTGTGTGTGTGAGAGAGTGTGTGCGAGAGAGAGTTTGTCTGAGAGAGAGTGTGTGAGAGAGAGAGTGTGTGTGAGAGAGTGTGTGCGAGAGAGTGTGTGCGAGAGAGAGAGTGTGCGTGTGTGTGAGAGAGTGTGTGTGTGTCAGAGTGTGTGCGTGAGAGAGAGAGTATATGTTTGAGAGAGATTGTATGTGTGAGAGAGAGAGTGTATGTGTGAGAGAGTGAGTGTATGTGTGTGAGAGAGAGTGTATGTGTGTATGTGTGTGAGAGTGTGCCAGTGAGAGAGAGTGCATGGGTGAGAGTGTGTGAGCGTGAAAGTGTGTGTGAGAGAATGTGTGTGAGAGAGAGAGAAAGTGTGTGAGACAGAGAGAAAGAGTGTGTGTGTGTGAGAGAGAGAGTGCGGAAGAGATAGTGTATGTGTGTGTGAGAGACAGAGAGAGCATGTGTGTGTGTGTGTCTGAGAGTGTGTATGGAGAGCATGTGTGTGACCTGATCTTCCTCGACAGTCTATCAGTAACTGAAACACGGGATTAGATGCAAAGTAAAGCTCCCTCGACACTGTTCCCATCAAACACTCCCAGGACAGATACAGCACGGGCTTAGATACAGAGTAAAGCTTCCTCTGCACTGTCCCCATCAAACACTCCCAGGACTGGTACAGCACGGGCTTAGATACAGAGTAAAGCTTCCTCTACACTGTCCCCATCAAACACACACAGGACAGGTACAGCACGGGGTTAGATACAGAGTAAAGCTTCCTCTACACTGTCCCCATCAAACACACACAGGACAGGTACAGCACAGGGTTAGATACAGAGTAAAGCTTCCTCTACACTGTCCCCATCAAACACACACAGGACAGGTACAGCACGGGGTTAGATACAGATAAAGCTCCCTCTGCACTGTCACTATCAAATAACTATCAAATCTCCACATCATGACTATCAAATATTCCAATGACAGATACAGCATGGGGATAGATACAGGGAAAAGCTGCCTACACATCAAACACACCCAGGACAGGTACAGCATCGGGTGAGATACAGCGTATATCTCCCTCTGCATTGTGTGTGTGTGAGAGAATGTGTGTGTGTGAGAGAGAGTGTGTGTGTGAGAGAGAATATGACTTTGTGTGTGTGTGTGAGAGGGAGAGTGTGAGAAAGAGAGACAATGTGTGATGGAGACAGAGTGCGTCTGAGAGAGTGTGTGTGTGTGTGAGAGAGAGTGTGTGTGTCTCTGAGAGTGTGAGAGAGTGTGTGTGTGAGAGAGAGCGTGTGTGTGTGAGAGAGTGTGTGTCTGTGTGTGTGAGAGAGTGTGTGTGTCTGAGAGTGTCAGAGAGAGTGTGTGTGAGAGAGAGAGAGAGCGTGTGTGTGAGAGAGAGTGTGTGTGTGTGTGAGAGAGTGTGTGTGTCTGAGTGTGTGAGAGAGTGTGTGTGCGAGAGAGAGAGAGCGTGTGTGTGAGAGAGAGTGTGTGTGTGTGTGTGAGAGAGTGTGTGTGTCTGAGTGTGTGAGAGAGTGTGGGTGCGAGAGAGAGAGCGTGTGTGTGTGTGTGAGAGAGAGTGTGTGTGTGTGTGAGATTATGTGTGTGTCTCAGAGTGTGTAAGAGAGAGAGTGTGTGTGAGCTGATCTTTTTCTACAGTCTATCGGTAACTGCAACACTATATTCTGCACCCTTTCCTCTCCTTCTCCCTGTGTACTCTATGTACAGAATGTTTTGTCTGTATAGCGCACAAGAAACAATACTTTTCACTGCATCCCAATACAAATCAATCAAATCAAATCAAATTAACACGGTGAAGTTTGGACCCTGTGGGGTGACAGTTGTCTGAATACAGATTCTATCTTATTGTAACATTCAGGTACCACGTGTACTGAGCTCACCAGCGTTCTGTCTGTATTGTGTGAATCCAGTCTTGAAATATCCACTCATGTTGCTAATTCTGCCAAGACAGAAACAGAAAGAGTGTTTGAATTCTCCGTGATTCGACCCCTTAACGATAAACAACATGGTGGATGAGAGGGATAGAGAGGGAGAGGGAGAGAGAGAGAGAGGAAGAGAGAGAGATGGAGCGATGCAGAGTAACAGAGAGATAGGGAGAGGGAGCAATGCAGAGAGTAACAGTTAGACAGTGAGGAATAGAGATTAATTCAGATGGATAGTGAGTGACAGGGGAGTCCGAGACGCTACATAAGCAAGGTAAAGATTTGAAAATGGAGGAGTGTTTCTTACCCACTTTAAAAAGACAATCCACACTCACACCAGTCACATTTCACACTCTCTGCTCAGTCCTGTGTTTTGGGGGTGTTGAGTGTGGGATCAGTGTTTGCTTTTCTCAAACCGCACTGATATTCCCAACAAGGGCAAGACGTTTCAGTGTTTAAAAATGTAAACATTTAAAAACAAAAGCAGACAGGATTTGGTTAAATCTCACGGGATCCAGGGTGAGGTAGCCAAATGGATATAAAATAGGCTTGATGACAGAAGACAGAGGGTGGTTGTAGAGGGTTGTTTTTTTGGTCAAACTGGGGGCCTGTGACCAGCGGGGTGCCTCAGGGATCGGTGCTGGGTCCACTGTTATTTGTCATTTATATTAATGATTTGGATGAGAATTTAGGAGGCATGGTTTGTAAGTTTGCAGTTGACACCAAGATTTGTGGCATAGTGGACAGTGAAGAAGGTTATCTCGGGTTGCAATGGGATCTTGATCAATTGGGCCAGTGGGCTGTTGAATGGCAGATGGAGTTTAATTTAGATAAATGCGAGGTGATACATTTTGGTGGATCGAACCAACACAGGACTTACTCAGTTACTGGTAGGGTGTTGGTGAGAGTTACAGAACAAAGGGATCTCGGGGTACAGATTGATAGCTCCATGAAAGTGGGGTCACAGGTGGATATAGTGGTGAAGAAGGCATTCCACATGCTTGGTTTCATTGGTCAGAACATGGAATACAGGAGTTGGGACGAGTTGTTGAAGTTGTACAAGACATTGGTAAGACCACACTTGGAATGCTGTGTATTGTTCTGGTCTCCCTTATAGAAAGGAGATGATTAAGCTGGAAAGTGTGCAGAAAAGAATTACTGGGATGCCAAGGGGTCCTGATGGTTTGAGTTATAATGAGAGGCTGGATACTCTTGGACTTTTTTTCCCTTGAGTTGGCTTAGTGGTGTTCTTCTAGAGGTTTCTAAAATAATGAGAGCATGGATATAGCAGCTTTATAGAACCTTAGTTAGGCCGCACTTGGAATATAGTGTTCAATTCTGATCGACACACGACCAGAAAGATGTGGAGAATTTGGAGAGGGTTCAGAAAAGATTTACCAGGATGTTGCCTGGTATGGAGGGCATTAGCTCTGAGGAGAGATTGGAGAAACTTGGTTTGTTCTCACTGGAACGACGGAGGTTGAGGGGCGACCTGATAGAATTCTACAAGATTATGAGGGGCATGGACAGAGTGGATAGTCAGAAGCTTTTTACCAGGGTGGAAGATTCAAAATCTAGGGGGCACAGGTTTAAGGTGTGAGGGGCAAGGTTTAAAGGAGATGTACAAGGCAAGTTTTTTTACACAGAGGGTGGTGGGTGCCTGGAACTCGCTGCCGGGGGAGGGAGTGGAAGCAGATACGATAGTGAGTTTTACGGAACGTCTGGACAAATACATGAATAGGATGGGAATAGAGGGATATGGTCCCCGGAAGGGTAGGGGGTTTTAGTTCAGTCGGGCAGCATGGTCGGTGCAGGCTTGGAGGGCCGAAGGGACTGTTCCTGTGCTGTAATTCTCTTTGTTCTTTGAGAAGCTCGTCAACATCTTTTCCAAAAGGGAGGGGAGTCTAAAACTAGAAGACACAGGTTTAAGGTGAGAGGGGAGAGGGTCCAGAGGGCAATTCTTTTCACACATAGGGTGGTGAGGGATTGGAACAAGCTGCCAGAGGTCGTAGTAGAAGCGGACACAATTTTATATTTTAAAAAGCATTTAGACAGTTATTCTGGTAAGATTGGTATGGAGGGATTTGGGCCAAACGCAAGGCATTTGATACGAGCTTAATGGTAAAAACTGGGTGGCAGGGAAAAGTTGGGCCAAAGGGCCCATTTGTATCTGAGCTCTGTTTTCTGCCCGGAAACCATTTCTCAATCCATCCCAGTATTTTCCAAATTTGTGGATTGGACACAGTAAATTGCCGTTTCCTGTCCAAAGCTGTGTTGGTTCGGTGGATTCAGGTAAATGTGTGGGGTTACAGGGATAGGGCTGGGTCAAGGGCCTTGGTAAGATACTGTGTCAGAGAGTCAGTACAGACTCGATGGGCTGAATGGTCTCCTCTGCACTGCAGGGATTCTGTGACTCTGTTATTAAGATCCCTTTGTCATTTGAAGCTTCCAGCTAAATTGCTGACAATGCTGCCTATTTCTGTGCACTTTGGCAAACGTTCTGTCTCATCACCGGGCGACACGGTGGCACAGTGGTTAGCACTGCTGACTCACAGCGCCAGGGATCTGGGTTCGATTCCCCGCCTCGAGTGACTGTCTGTGTGGAGTTTGCACGTTTGCTAAATTGCCCCTTAGTGTCAGGGGGATTCGGGCCTGGGTGGGATTATTGTCGGGGCAGGCTTGTTGGGCTGAATGGCCTCATTCTGCAGTGTAGGAATTCTATGACTCTTGGATCTTAAATGGCTGATAAATAGTGAAACTGAGACACAAACTGGGGCTTGGCAGCAGCAGACAGAATGGGAATCATTGCATCCTGCAGGGATTTTTATTACAGAATCAATTTCAGAAAATTTACAACTCAAAATTCACAACAGCAAAGTGTGGGATTGCAAACTTGGAATGATTAGCGTAGCCCTAAAGTTTAAAAGCTACAGATTGACATTCAGAAACAAGAGATGGCCTCACATCTTCAATTCTGTGATTGTCTGGCATCTCCTGCTCTGAATATTACAAAATCTCTGCCCCCTTCATGCGTCTGGAGACTTTGAAAGTTACGCAGACATTGGTAAAACTTTCCTTTATCTCAAGGCATCTCCTGTGAAATACTCAACTTCTGCAAAGAGACACAATCTTATTGACACTTTCTGAATCTCCTTTCAAACAACCTCCCAACCCCACTGTGCAGGATGCAGGAATGTCACCTTTTGTCACATTCCCCAACACAATTGTTGACACGTTTTCGGGACAGGAAAAGTAGATTCAACTGATAGATTCTGAGCCCCAGGTTGAATCTTTAAGATGTAAAAATGAACTGAAAGCCCAGGTCTCTCTGTTCCTGCATCCATTTTAACATTGACCCATTGATACTAAATTGCTTCTCCTGATGTAAAATACCAGCTATCAACTTCAGGTTTGAACATTAATAAGCGACTGAGCATCAACTGTGAATTATAGAAGGTAGTTCCAAACTAATATCACAGCTGGTGTGGCAAAGTGTTCCTGAATTTCACTCCAAAAAGTCTAAAACCCTAAACATTGTCTAAAATCCAATGTCCCCCAAGTCCTGTCCCCATCAAACACTCCCAGGACAGGTACAGCACAGGGTTAGGTACAGAGTAAAGCTCCCTCGACACTGTCCCCCATCAAACACTCCCAGGACAGGTACAGCACAGGGTTCGAGACAGAGTAAAGCTCCCTCTACACTGTCCCCAACAAACACTCGCAGGACAGGGACAGCACAGGGTAAGATACAGAGCAAAGCTCCCTCGACACTGTCTCCATCAAACACTCACAGGACAGGGACAGCACGGGGTTCGATACAGAGTCAAGCTCCCTCGACACTGTCTCCATCAAACACTCCCAGGACAGGTACAGCACGGGTTTAGATACAGAGTGAAGCTCCCACAACACTGTCCCCATCAAACACTCCCAGGACAGGTACAGCACGGGGTTAGATACAGAGTAAACCTCCCTCTATACTGTCCCCCATCAAACACACCCAGGACAGGTACAGCAAGGGTTTAGATACAGAGTGAAGCTCCCTATAGACTGTCACTATCAAATGATCCAATGACAGATACAGCATGGTGCTAGATTAAAGGAAAAGCTGCCTCCACATTGTGCACATCAAACTCACCCAGGACAGGTACAGCACGGGGTTAGATACAGAGTAAAGCTCACTGTACACTGTCCCCATCAAACAGTCCCAGAACAGATACAGCCTGGGGTTAAATATAGAGT